>NC_089201.1:29678213-29845713 GCF_963930695.1 Labrus bergylta | reverse complement strand
GCTGCATGGGACCACAAGTGTGTCTGAACCAAGGCCGACCTCAGCTCCTCTTTATACACGAGCCAACCAAAGGGTCCAGCAGAGCTCATTCACCTGCTGTCAGTGATTATTAGACAGATTGCAGGTGGAAAAAGAGGCATCATCCTTTCAGCTGATGTGAGAGAGGCAGGTTTGGGGTTACGGCTCTTTTCAAAGTTGACGCTGAAATCCACCCGTGCAGCCTTTTGTCCTCTCCATGCATTATGAAGGAGACGCAGCCGGCCTGCAGCGGCTCCTCATCCTCTCGCACAGCTGCTCGCGTTACTCTCTGAGAACTTTACGAATTAAAAAAAAAAAATGGCAGCATTGTTTTAATCCCTTAAGAAATTCATCATCAAAATGAATCTGACAAAGTGTCTCAAAACTCTAGTACTTAAAACTTCAAGCGTCTCCTCTGACATTAAAATTAAATATCTGCATTAAGAGCATCATGGGCAGAGATTTAAGTGTTTAAATGTTTGCTCTTTTTTCCTTTTTTTCTTAGATGGAGAACAGCCCAACATACAGTAAGTCATGCAAAGAAAATATATTTGGATTACTTCAATAGGCTGCCACTCTAATCTAGAAGCTATAGATTACATTTACACTTAAAACAATCACAATCAATGACTTTGGGGATACAGTCTTGCCGATATTAAAAAGCCTAATAATCTGTGTAACGCTTCCGCCCTGAAGCTAAATTAAAGTGAAACAAGAAACCGGAACGTGCCCATAAAGACGCTGCAGGGCCAAAACAATGAATATTTCATAAGATCATTATGAGCCACAGACGGCCTGTGTGCCTGCTGCACATACTCATACAGCTGCCTGCATATGTCCAATGTATATATGTTTTAGATCAATCCAAGAACGGAACAAGTTAGATTTTCAAATAATGCCGAAATAAAACTGTAAATAACTGGCAGCCAATTTCTACCAAATAAAAAAAGAAGGATGAAAAGTAAATCTAATAGTAGTCTAATGATTTAATAAAATTGGCCAACATTTTTTTCAAGTCAAACAAGTCAAAATAATGAATATAGGGAAGGAAGGGGAAAATGTTATCCTTTAAAATTCCTTCAGTAAAAAAAAAAAAGGGGTCCTGCACTTTAAAAAAAAAACACCTTTATTAGGTATGTCACTTTTTTAATCCCTGGCACGTGGACATAAAATAACCCCTTTACCTGCAGGCCTTAACTCACATTTGACTATAACTGCATTTACCTCTGCTTTATTTCCAAGGGATCATGTGATAGGCCTGCAGACAGTGTGATGAAGAAGGTCGGGGTTTCATATTGTTGAGACTCTGGAACTGAATAAAGATTAAGGTTTATCTTAATCTGTGTAGTTTAGTTGTATGAGCTGCTCCATGAGACTTCCGGTCTATGAAATAGAGATATGACGCCACCTGGTGGACAGAAGATGCATGTTGCAAAGAATATCTCCATTTTGCCCAGCAGAACTGGACATGTTTTATAAAGCTATCCGGGGCCCAAACATTTTTTTTTTCAACTTATTTTTTTATTTCAATTTTTGGCACAGAACAGAATAAAGAAATAGCATAAAATATCTTTTTTTTAAAAAAACAACTACCAAGAAAAAAAAGCAGAAAAACACACATACAAACACCCTGCCCTAGGTAAGGTTAAGATAAAGGTTTTTTTTTTTTTTTTATTGCATTAGCAACGTCATGGCTGGACTCCATCTCTTACTTAATTTGTGTTTTTGAAGCCTCACTGAGTGTGTTATTTGCTCCATTTCATATATGTCCCACAATTTCTGTATCCATAAAGTCATAGGCCCAAACACTTTATATTAAAAGTGTCACATAGTTGAATCCACCACAACATGTTGAGGAGATCAAACACAGCCTCTCACACACACACACACACAGTACCAACACAGTTTGTATATTTTTTGTTTATTTCTTTCTTCAAGTTACAAGGGAAGCACATTTATTTATTTTTTGCACTTTTAAAAAAATCAGGGTTATCTTGACTTCTATCCCACAGGGCTAAAAAGACCAAAAAATAAAAACAGTCAAACAAATTATAGCCATCTAATATATGTGTCTCAATACAATAATAATAATAATAATAATAAAAATACATTATACACTGATGATTTCAGATCAGGACAATTAACAAGGCTGGACAGTGGTTTGTTACTGAAATGACGATGTTAACTGTGACATCATGTAGTCCTAAGACCTACACCAACATAGATTTGGTTACCAAGGCTACGCTATATAATGACACGTTTTCATGCCATGTCAAAACTGTGACAAACTACATTTACCAACTCTCAAATTAAGAAAAAAAAAAACCTCTTGAAACACCTAATGGAAGAAGTATAAAGGGATTATAAAGGGATCTTTACTTCCATTTTCTATTAGAATGACTTTTTCAAAACAAGGAGACAAAGCCCATTTTGTTGGCAATTAAGTAAGGTAAGGTTTCCTCTCAGATATAACACAAACTTTATCTTCAAGATGCATCAGGCTTCACACCCGAGCTTCAACACAGAGCGGCACAACGTCATGAACTTTAGCAGTAAACTGTCACTGCTGCAGTAACACCTCCTCCATTACAGGCACACACACCTTTACAAAGGGCTAAACGGGACAAACGGAGAAGAAGAAACCTGAATTTAAGTTTGAATTACTTGAAGATGGACTTAAACTTAACTTCTTATTTAACCTCAGTGTAAACTTCTTATCTTTATATCCACACTGAGTAGGATTCCCCCGATGTTTTTATTTAAAAAAAAAAAAAGAAACTAGGCTCATAGATCGGTTAGAAATTGGTCCCGACATTTAGAAAACAGGCCATCAACAGCGTGACACAGTAGATGCAACCAGCGTCGAATGGCTTTTAAACAAAGAGCACTTTTTGTCTGCCAACATAAATTATTTTCTAAATGGACACGTTTGCATAAGAAGGGGGGGGGGGGGGGTGCAGTGGGGTCATGGGGTTGCCACATTTCTTTGGAGTATTTGATTCAACAAAGACAAAAAGATATTTTTCATTCTCCTCATTTTTTTTTTGTTTTACAAGACAGTTAGTCCGTAAAAACTAGCGAGTTATGTAAGGATAAAAAATCAAATGTTATGACAGGCGTACCAAACCTGCAAAATAAGAAAATAAAGTCACTATCCCTAAACAAAGTCAGAGACATGTTATAGTTCAACACAAACAATAGTCAGAGATCAGAAGTTCAATATTCAACTGAGATAACTGCTGGAAAAAAAACAAAAAACAATCCGGCCTCCTCCACATGTCTACACATTACCTACACAACTTCACTTCAGTGTCATGCCACAATATACAAAGATACACGGAGAATGACAACGACTTTCCTAGAACGGGGGGGGGGGAGGGGGGGGGGGGGGGGTTAAGAGGAGAAGAATGGTAAGGATTGTGAACCTTCTTTTTCTGGGCATCAGGGTTACAACACAAGTTATCTAAACACTCTGATTCTCTGTGGATTTCATGCACACACACACACACACACACTCAAGCTGAGATCATGGCGGATACACTAGTTGTTTAACAGTGTGTGTAGATGAGTCATCATGTTTTTTGCACAGAGGGTTAGTCCGGTCCAGCCTGTGCACCACGATGATCACATGATCGCACTGTGGCCTTCTGGGTCCTCAGAGAGGAAGTGATGATTGTAACAGCGGCTCCTCTGTGTCAAAAAAAATAATAATCTAACTTGAACTTCACACATTTTTTTGAATCAGTGTTGGTAATCATGCGGTCCTCTGCTGGCCTGGGGATGCAGGAAAATTGTGAAATGAAAATGGGAAGAGAAGGAGGTGTGGCTGGATGATCCAAATAGGAAAGTGAGTGTAAACAGCTTTGATTGGATGACAGTGTGAAAGCCATGATAAAAAACCTCTTCAGACCATGAAGAATGAATGACGCACTCCTTTCTGATCCAAACAGGCTTCTGTAGGAGGTGAAGAGGAGGGTGAAGGGCAGGTGGTCATGAACTCCTATCTAAGGGTTTTATATTCTGCAGATCCTCATGTAGAGATAAAAATCCTCATGTCGCTGTAAAAAATTGTCTTTTCATATGAATATAGTAGTGAGCTGCTCCTGCTCTTTGGGACATGATATAGTCTGTTGTGAGGTGAAAGGGGGCGTCGTCTCCCCCCCTTTCACTACAACTCCATGTCCTGAGCCTCATCCTCGGAAAAGTCCGACATGGAGCTCTCTGAAGAGGAGTCACCGCCTGCCAACTCCTGCTCCTTCAGAGCCTCCTCCGTGGCATACCTCTGGATGTACTCTGAACAAAGAAGAACATAAGAATCCAATATGACGTCAGCATCTTCACTGCATCCAACAACAGGATAGTTTCAGGTGCAACAATCATGAGAGCACAACTCGTCTGAACACCTGTCGTCACATTTGTCAAAAATCTTAACCACATTTAAAATACGTTTGACATGAGGTGTGGAAATCAAGATTTTCTAGAATGAAATTGAGAATTTCTCTTTAAGTTGCTCTGCCTCATCTGTACTTCTGCTGTAACTTTAAAGGCTTTATATGCGATTTTTTGATCCAGCAGATGTCGCCCTTGAGCTCCAGCATGAAACCAAAACAACTCGCGCTGCATTGTTGTGTTAGCATGCTAATGCTAGCGATCTTTATTCTGCTGGTATCTTCACACTGCATGTAAATTTACCTGAAATGAGCGTGATCTAGAAACACAGTTAATCAGTGAGTACAGTATGTTATTCTTCTTTTCTCTAGTCCCTCAATTAAACAACTTTTATACACGAGGGGAGGAGTCAGCCGGCCGTCCTGGCGATGTAAACAAACTGAAGATAGGACTCTGAAAACTCTGAAAACATCACAGACAGTGGGACTCGGGTGTTACACCCATTGTAGACAGTCATGACTCACAGAGTTATTTTCAGAGGAGATACTGGATTTATATTATATTTAAGTGTGAAACATCACATATAAAGACTTTAAAGCTTGCTTGACATTCAGAGTGTTTTGGTTGAATTTTATTCATAAAACTAAAGCAAAACTTAGAAGTAGTCAGAAGAAAAAAAACAGATTTAGATCGTGTTAGGTGTGAAAAACATCATCTATCGATCCATCCATTTTCCTTCCCATGTGTGAGTGTTGTAAGTCAACACAGACTTCCCTCTCCAGCAACATTTTCCTTGTTTAAAAAGTGTGATTGCATCAACTCCAATCAAATTTTAAATTGGTCCCAAAAATAAATAAATGTGGAGAAAAGAAGCATCTCAAATAATTGACACGGAAAAGCAGGTGTGATATTTGAAAAATGCTTATCGCTCAAAAATCTTCAATAAATTACGATAATCTCAGATAAGTGTGGAGAGAAGAGGGTTGAAACTTTGTCACGGTTTTCATTGTTTTTGGTTTGATGTGCCCTAATCATATCACACTGGATGGAAAAGGAAATATAATCACAACATTGTTTTGTAGATTCACGACAACAATGTGAGCACCGTTCACATGTTTGAACACCATTCACATGTTTGAACACCGTTCACATGTTTGAACACCATTCACATGTTTCAACACCGTTCACATGTTTCAACACCGTTCACATGTTTGAACACCGTTCACATGTTTGAACACCATTCACACGTTTGAACACCATTCACACGTTTCAACACCATTCACACGTTTGAACACCATTCACACGTTTCAACACCATTCACACGTTTGAACACCATTCACACGTTTGAACACCATTCACACGTTTCAACACCATTCACATGTTTCAACACCATTCACATGTTTGAACACCATTCACATGTTTCAACACCATTCACACGTTTGAACACCATTCACATGTTTGAACACCATTCACACGTTACAACACCATTCACACGTTTCAACACCATTCACATGTTTCAACACCATTCACATGTTTCAACACCATTCACACGTTTGAACACCATTCACATGTTACAACACCATTCACATGTTTGAACACCATTCACATGTTACAACACCATTCACATGTTTCAACACCATTCACATGTTTCAAGACCATTCACATGTTTCAACACCATTCACACGTTTGAACACCATTCACACGTTTCAACACCATTCACATGTTTCAACACCATTCACACGTTTGAACACCATTCACATGTTTCAACACCATTCACATGTTTCAACACCATTCACACGTTTGAACACCATTCACACGTTTGAACACCATTCACATGTTTCAACACCATTCACATGTTCAAAGCTCCAGAAATGTGAGAATTGTGCTGGACTCCAGATTTTTTGTTGTTTTAACCAAGAATAGTCCTCACTGATTTATATATCTCAATTCAAAAAGTGTAATGCATCTTTTCTTTTTATAAATATAACCTACTTCTGTTCATAGTGACATGCACAGTTTTTATGTTCTCTGACTCATCATGTGACAGATAATGGATCTAAACTCCATAACTGTTATTTGATGGACAGAACATGTGTGCTGAATCCTTGTAGCTTAATGAACCCCTCACACAATTTCATTTCTGGATCTTTCCTATCACCGAGAGACAGATGTATGATGTCGTTTTGAACTTCAACACTTCAGTTTGGTTTTTATACCTTTGATCTTGTGTTTGTAGTCCTCCGGTCTGTGCAGGTACATCGCCGCCGCGTCTCCATTCAGAGGGTCGATGGGGTTGGGGTAGGCGAGCAGCTGGGGGAGGAACGACTCGAAGATGTTGGTGAGGTCTGGTGGACGTGGAGAGACCGATTAGTCAGTACAGAGAACAGCAAAAGTTACAGAGCAATACAAGACCAAGATGTAAGATAAGCTCTCAAAACAGCTACACACAAAATAAAGCCGCCGTAATGCTATGCGCTGTATATCCCTAAAATTGGATATCTGACAAGTTCTTCTCTCATCATCAACAACACGACTTACAGGCCACATCATGATTAGTGATCACAGCTCAGCCTATAATCAGGTGCAAATGACAGAGTGAGGACAAAGTGCAGAATTAATCATGACATTTTTACTTTGATTACTCTCTAAAAAGATGATTGTCTCAGGGCTTTCAGAAGATTTGACGACATGTGTTTTCTTTTAGTGAATCTGAACTGACATGCGATAGCAGATAAGTCCGATCTCTCTCCTCCATCCATCTCAACTCAAACTCATTTGTTTAATTCGATTTTTTCTCCAGGAATAGACGTCGAGAAAAGAGACACAGAAAATGATTTCTCTTCAACATTCTGATGCTAATGTTAATGTTTGGAGTAACACATTAACAAATGCTAACACTATGTCAAACGAGGTTACTGCCTGTATTCTGTGGAGTGTGTTAATCACCCTGCTCATCACTCTGTTGTCACACACCGCCCCCACAAAACACACACACAAAATACTTATCAGGGTGTTCTTACAGGACACAACACATGACCAAAAATAAACAAAGATATTGAAAAAACAAGCTGAACAATAAATAAACAGAGTTATCTCTAAACTATCTCGAACAAGTGAAGTCAGAAAGGTCTACCACCTGAAAGAAACAGTGATGTAACTTTGAATAACAACCAATATGAGTCCAAACAACTTAGCAGTGTAAGCATCTATCAGCCGTTATTACTTAGCGGTAATTAAACCTAAATCACGGCACTATTGATGGTCATTTCAAAAACCGAAGGTAAGGACAAACATAAAGAACAGGTGTATTTCAGTAAAAGGGGTTAACTTGTGGAGTACTTCTGCCATAGAATTAAGAATGTGTCGTTCACCTTCCAGATTTACATTTTTGTTTAAAAGAAATGGTGTTTAATAAATATAAAAGGTCGGTTTGATTATTTTTTGTGAGTGTGACTTCTGTTTAGTTTTTTGTTTGTTTCATTTGTTTTGTTTTGAAAGAGATTCTTGGAACAAATTTTTGTTCTGATATGATTTTGTTTTTTTTGTAACCAAACTAGTCGTGTCTTAAATAATAAGATTTGTAACAAGGGTAGGTGTAATAAGATAAAGCTTCAGCCTCACACCTTTTCAGTCAAAATGTTTTTTCTTGTGACTGAAATAAATGATTACTACTACTACATTTCAATCACTCTTTCAGTCTTGAAAAACATAACAATAAGTGAGAAACCCCCCAGGTGAGCTTGATCCCCTGTCTGTCCCTTAGCTTGTGGATGTTCTGACCTATCAGGGTTCAATGCAGACTTTCAGAACAGAGAGTAGCGGTCACTTGAAGTGTAAGCCCATCAAAACTGAGAAGCTTTAAACCAGGGGTCTCCAACAGGTAGCTCAGGAGCTACCAGTAGCTCTATATGTCGGTCGCCTATAGGTTGACCAATTGTGTTAAAAATATATACATATATCTGATGACAGGAAATGCACCTCTTCCTGCTATCCATATATTTGGCCCATAAAAACAAATGTAAAGTAGAAATGTTTTTTGGACCTTTAAGATTAAAATGTAAGATTATTGATAAGCATTGGCTTTTTGCAATTTCACACAGTGTACAAACAGCAGCTTTATCAGCTAATGTGTGCTGTGTAAATAAATACAAGAGATTTGATGCAAGTAGCTCTCAGCTTAAGAAAGGTTGGAGACTCCTGCTCTAAACTGATGAATGATCAGCTGTTGCTTTGTGAGTGTTTTTTTACTGTCAGTCACTTTATTCAGTGAAACTACTTAAAAGCTGTGACGATGAGAGAGTGGTGGTCGTGACCTACCGTAGAGCGCCGTCCACGTCTGGTTGATGACATCTAAACACACAGTTCCTGACCTGCAACAGAAAAAAACACTTTTGAGTGACGATATGACGATCGAGTAAAGCAGGATGCAGGAGTGTGCTCAGCGACCTGACGATGAAAGAAACATCGGCTTTTCCCTCTACCCTATGAATCGATTCAAACATGCTAAACATCAGAATCTGCTCCTGGCAAAGCAAGCTTTAAAGCCCGGCTCACTCTGCAGGATCATCGGGCCGATTTGAGCTCCGATTCATCCCGACAATCTCAGGGTCTCTCCCGACTCGAGGCTGCTCGGACCCGATTATCTGCTCAGATTATCTCGTAGAGTGAGCGGTCCAAAGATCCAATCTTAACGTCCCCGATCTGCCCGGCGATCGTCGGGGACGCCCCTGATTTATTTCAAACGTGTTTAATATTTAGAATTTAAAATCTTAACGATTACGTCGTGAAAGGGTCCGGCAGAAGTTGTGTGTGACTACAATATAATCACGAGAGACAAGGGAGGACTGTAGTCATGGCGACCAGCGGCAGGACGCAACCCGGTACAGATCATCAGTGCAGCACTTTTCTGAAACTTGTCTCCATATATCTACGATTGTATCAACTTTTCTATATCCTACAACAACTTCCACTTCCTTGTTTTTTTCAAATTAAACTTTATTAAGAATTGTCAACGCTCCGTCCCGATTTCACTCGTACAGTGTGAGCTCTCCGGCCGTGCCCGACAATCGGCTCGTACAGTGTGAGCACGTCAATCTCAAGGTCTGGTCGGGCGTCGTAAACGATTTTACTCGTACAGCGTGAGCTGACATGACACCCCGACTTTTATACAATCGGGGAAAATCGCACCGTGTGAGCCAGACTTTAGATTTCTCTTTTTACTGTTGTGTTAAAAGATTGATTTACAGTTTTCCATGTTCCTGATTAAATGTGAATATATGAACTGATATCTGCAACACTGACGGATTACTTACGCTTCGTCGATGTTGGGATGAAAGATTTTATTCATGAACCCTGGTAAGACAACAAGAAGAAGAAGAAATTAGGTGTGATCCATTTCATTGTATGTTTGAATCTGAAGATTTGAGATCTTTGTCTGAAACAGAAGTATAACATACCTATAGACGGGGATTTAAAGGGATATTTATCTGGTAGGTCTACTCGGACCTTCCACACGCCTCCTTCATATGCCGCTGCATAGAAAAGACCAGTCAGTACACACTATCACACACACTCTGAACCAGGAGCAGAATAAATGTGAGAATCAGTGGCTCTTACATCCCGGTGGTCCGTGGAACTTCACCACAAACTCATTAAGTCCGCTGAGGATGGTGACCTCGTGTTTGCTCTCGATGCTGACGGCTGGTTAAGGAAAAAATGGACTCCCAAATGCAACAGCAACACAAGAGGCAGAAAATTCAAAGGACACAACACGAGTGTGTTTAACAAACATGTTTGAACTTGAAATCTTTGTGAACTTGTGTCTGGACAAAGACAGGTTCAATAACATGAGATCAATAATGTGGTGTCAGAAATACCCAGACAACAGGTCTTAACCTCTAACACGGCACAGGACAACAACTTCAAGGTCAATCTTACAGTGGAAAAGAGAAAAAACACTACACTGCTGAAGGTATGAACCATCACATCTATCATCATCATCAACCTTTATTTAAGTTCTCAGATCATTGAGGGCGACCCTCATTTACAATGATGCCGAGAAAACATACATAAATGATAAACAACGAGAAATGAGATAGAGCTACTACAGAAAATAAAATCAATAAAAGAGGAATAAGAACAACAAAACATAAACACTAAAATGTAAAAGCTTGAAATGACTACAGTGATAAGTCAGTAATTAAAATCAAATAAAACAGTTACAGTCAGGTGGGCGGTTAAAAATAATATTTCTAAAGTGTCCATAAGGGTTAAAAGCGCTCAAGTTCAGGTCCTGTTGTAAAATATTCCAGGAGTTTGCAGCACTAAAATACTAAACGCAGTTTTCCCCAGGTCAGTCCTGGCACCAGGAACCTGGAGAAGCGTCTGTCTGTCTGTCTGTCTGTCTGTCTGTGTCTCTCTCTCTATCTCTCTCCCCCTGTCTCTCTCTCTCTCTCTCTCTCTCTCTCTCTCTAGCGGGTTAAAAATGGAGCAGGGTTCAGATGTAACAAGGAGGTGATATATGATGGAAGCTTTCCAGTAAGTGAATACCTGACTGTATACTTTAGTGAATACACATTAGCTTTAATCTCCACTCATTTTAATAATCACGTTTTGACTTCTTTCTAAAGGCTCTTGGTGATTTAAAAATGGCCTTTGTTAGGGAGTACTCATTGCTGATGTCATTACAGGTTGTTTAAGGCTACAACAGTTCACCTCAGTTAGCCTTACACGCACCTTGTTTAGCTGGGACCAGGAAGAGTGATGCCCTGGATTTACTTTGACAGAAAAGTCAACGATAACGTGCAGTGCAAGCTATTTGGCATTAGACTCGCTTATCAAAGAATGACTAGTTTGATGCTTAACCACACGTTCTTGAATACTGAACTGACTGACACTGCTCATCCTCTTAGCCTATTTTCTGAATGCTAACTGTAAAAGAAATATTAAAAACATGACATCTCCATCTTTTTAACTCAGCCCCTGAACCATTCTGCGCTTAGATTCATTACCGGTGATAGCTACATGACTCACCACTGCATTCTTCATAATAAAGTTGGTTGGCCCTCCCTCACTGAGAGACGCAATAACCACTGACATCTTTTGATCCATAAAGCCCTTACTGGAAAGCTTCCATCATATATCACCTCCTTGTTACATCTGAACCCTGCTCCATTTTTAACCGAGAGAGAGAGAGAGAGAGAGAGAGAGAGAGAGAGAGAGAGGCTGCTTCTCCAGGTTCCTCATGCCAGGACTGACCTGGGGAAAACTGATTTTAGTGTTAGAGCTGCAAACTCCTGGAATATTTTACAACAGGACCTGAACTTGAGCACTTTTATCCCTTATGGACACTTCAGAAATATTATTTTTAACCATCCAATACCTGACTATAACTGTTTTATTTGATTTTAATTACTGACTTATCACTGTAGTATATTTTAGGGAAAATATTTTATTGTTCTTGCTCTTTGTTGCTCTTTTATTGATTTTATTTTATGCAGTGGCTCTATCTCATTTCTCGTTGTTTATCATTTGTGTATGTTTTCTCGGCATCGTTGTAAATGAGGGTCGCCCTCAATGATCTCTCTGAGAACTTAAATAAAGGTTGATGATGAACTGCTGAACTCCAACCTGAGCCAGTAAGCGTTTCAAACTCTGGGAGCTTTTTTTTATACAACAACAGAAAAGAGATTTATTGAGATTTACTGCTTTAAGTAGCACTCACACTTCTTATTTCTCCCTTATCTTGTTTTTTCGTGCATTTTTTGTTTGATTATGTGTTTTTTTTTCCCTGGAATAATTGAGTCGTTTCTTTAAGGTATTGCTGTTTGTTAGTAATTTGACTGCTTGGTTTTTAATCACACAGACTTTGCACTTATCTAATTCTCATGTTTGTTAGTTTTTAATGTATTTTATAGCGATTCAGACTTCTCCCCTTGTACGAAAGGTGTTATATAAATTAGGATTAATCATTATTGAACTGCACATCAAAAGTACAGTTGCTGCTGTTCTCAGATGTAAATTATCTGTTTTGCAAGTAGTTTCCGCTGAAGAGGGAAGGATGTGTCATAATCACAGCTGTGATGACAGCAGCAAGGTCGAGCCCATGCATCAACAACTGTGTGAGTCTTTCCACAATGACGGCCTGAGAACACACACACACACACACACACACACACACACACACACACACACACACACACACACACACACACACACACACACACACACACACACACACACACACACACACACACACACACACACACACACACACACACACACACACACACACACACACACACACACACACACACACACACACACACACACACACACACACACACACACAAACCACACAAGGAGCTGTCACACTGTGTTTCATCATGCTGTTTTAAATCCTCCTGTCACCTCTATCCACACAATCCAGACAAGGTAACGTACACATGCTGATTTAGCCTAACGGCTGGAGCACAAATAACTGCACTACATAGCTTGATTACATAACCGTCGGTGTGTAACAGAAGTGAAAACTTTACAAACTACAGAACAAGAAGACAGAGTGGCTCTCAAGGGATCTGAGACTGTGAGGTCCTATAAATAAAATACCATACAGGCTTGGGCAGTTAGAATGTGCATCATCTATCCTTTATGCATTCTCAAGGGGGAATACAAAGAAACCTAAGCACACACCCACTCAGGAGAAATGTAACTCCACAAGGGACAAGCTTCATTTTGACAAAAGTCCCCAGAGCACAATGACTGATTAGCACTATCTCCCCATTTTACAACTGATTTTTTAAGCCTAGTTCTTGTGCCACTTGTTTTTAAAGCTACTATATGAAGTAAAGCCTCTCTTATTGAACAGTGATGATACACTCAGGACTGCTGACACAAAATCCACAACAGCAACAACTAATGGATCCTGAAGTGCTTTTTTTTCCCGAATTGCTCCCACTATTTGTGCACTCTGATCCTGGAACATCTGAATTTATGGTGTCATGTAAGCCCATGCAGGCCGGACATATGAATGTATGTATGACACAATAAGAAAACTTAAAACTAAACTATCTATTCTCACCGATATTTTATAATTATATCAAGGAAATAAAATAACAATAAAAGAATGAAAGATAAGTTAACTTACTTTGTATTGTTCTTTTGTTTGCATCAGTCAGACACTTTTTTTTAATGCCCATGATTCTGCTTGAGCTCCAAATTTAACTAATGAACTATCATCCTTTAAATGTTCAAACGCACTCAAATCTACCTAGAATAACAGGTCACCTAGGCATCATTAAATCTGCCTGCATGTGAGCATGTTGCACATAGCATATCTATATTTCCTTGTTTGCAAAATGTTATTAAACATGTAGATCTATACAATATCTAAAAAAAAAATATCAAACTTTACAACATCAGGTCTCATCTGGATTATCCTGCTGTCCCTTTTCAAACACAAATAGCAAAATGTTAATACAAAAAAAGAGACTAAAGCAGTAATCTCTGTGTATGCTGATGAGAATAACGTTTTTATCCCATAATCTGATTATATTTGAATAACTTTGTTTTAAAATGTTCAAGTGGCAAGAGCCCAAGGTTTTCTTTGAAAATGAAAAGGGTAAATCTTATCTCGGCCACATGTTGCTTGATAATGGCTGCTGATGGGACTTCCCACTTAATCAACTAACAGCACTACAACTTGATGTGTGAACGTTAAAGACGCTGGGTCTGTTCGTGTTTAAACTTCATGAAACTTCAACACACAGAGTGTAAACATTCAGGGTTCAACCACTCCGCCTCACAATAGTTCCTAGTGAAATGTCCCTGGCCTGCACGGGATGTTCCCAGCCCCCGTTCCCCTCATCTGCCCCGTAATGCTCGCTTGTTGTTCCTCGATCAGCTGTGCGCGAAGCCCCGCCCTCTACCATATTCCGGATGGTAACAGGCTGACCAATCAGAGAGCAGTATCTAGCTGCAGGACAAAAACAAAACAATTCAGCTCACGCTGTCACAAATCCTTTCATGCAAACTCCTGCAGAAAAAACCGCTGTTAATAAACACAAAAAACACATTATAGAACTATTTACTGAAATAAATCTACAACTAGATGAAGCATCGGGTGTCATTATATCATAATAAGAGATTGATGTTATTTCGAAATATATAAATAAATATGAAAAAGCCAATACATCTAATCGCTGTTTGTTCCTTTTAAGCATTGATCGACTGTTTTTAAAATATATATTTCTGTATAATTTGATGAATAAACACAATAAACCCTGACTTAACTGTTTTATTTACCATAAATGTGTAATATTTTTTTGTATACCATTAAAAACCATCGTGTCCACTATTCCCCTCCACTAATAAATGCATTTATTTAACTGTCGACGACACTAAGTGTTTAAATGAGAGTGTCCCCCTGCAGAGAGGCAGCACACACTGAGGTTACTTCGACGTTAATGTCACTAATTCATGAAAAAATCAACTTCTCTTTCCACAGAAGGATTTTCAAAACGTTAAGAAGTCTTTAACAATCCTTTACATTGTGTTGTCAGTTGGATGGGACTGCATTTTAACTCTTTAACAGACCAACTTTATCACCCCCCCCCCCCCTCCACCACCCCCACCCCCCCTAAGCTAATGCTAACCCCACACTGTACACAAACACATGCTAACACTGAGTTTCCAGATTCCGCTGCTAACTCTCCGTTTGATAAACAACACGAAGCGAGCTAACGCAGGCTAAGCAGACTAAAACAACGCTTCCTCTTGGTGGTTCACTCTTGCTGTAGTGTAGATGGTCTGAATAAAAGGATACAGTTTCACCACGTCGGTATCCATTCGCCTCTTGCCCGGACTTGGAGACGACATTTTTCTGTGTTATTCCTTCCAGAAGTGATCTAAAAAATACTGCGGCGACCGAGGCTACCTTCCACCTTTTCCAGCTACAAGCTCAGTGGACTTGTATCAACAACAACAGGCTTTCCACGGCGTCCATAAACAAGCTGTTAGCTGAAACATCGCCCTTCAGTGTGTTTTCTCTCTCGGACCAGCTCAGTCCTGTCCTGAAGACTCTGCTGCTGCAAGTGACATCAACCTCCAGCGACCATACTGAGCAGAGGAGGGCCCCGGGTGTAGAAATACAACCGGCAGAACACACACCTCCGTTCATTTGTCGTATTTGGCGGTAGATAAAAAAAAAAAACCGTGTGATTACCATTCCTACATGGTTTAAAGTCTATATTTTAATTATAATGTCACTCGTGGAAAATGTATCTGCGAGGCTGGTTTAGTGTATGCTCAAATTAACTTGCGTGCAACTCTATTATGACTATATCTATGCCCAAAATCAGTTAGAGGCTAAAAAAAAGTAATGGGGCAGAAGTTGTTTGCTCTTAATCCTTTATCTGAGTTTAAATATGAATTGTTGATTAGTTACTGAAGCCTTTAATCTCACACATCATCTTGGTTAATATTCATTGGTGAAAAAAATAAGTTGTCCTATATATAGTCTACAAGGGTGCAAGATAGAATAGAATAGAATAGAATAGAATTACTTTATTGATCCCAAACTGGGAAATTGTGGTGTTACAGCAGCAGGTTATCCAAACACACAATATGAGCAAAAAACACAATATTAGCAAATTTAAACACAATATAATATTAAATACAAAGTAAATAAGCATTAAAAATATCAAAATTAAGAATGGGAATATATACAACCAGGATTTAACTTAGCATTACTAGTCTTAAATATGAAAGATTAAATGTAAATGTGCAAAAACAGAGTTGTAAATGGACAGTATTGACATAAGTTAAAGTGCATGAGTGTAGACATGTTATCAGCAGAAACTATTCAATATAACGGCGAGTAGACAGACAAATGAAGTGAACTTGAGTGCAGGGATAATTTGTAAATTTAACATGTGCAGAACAGATTACAGTAAGGTGAGACAGATATAGCAACATTTGCCTGGTTATTAAGCTAGCTTGAATAAATAATGGATTCTGATTCAATTGGGTTTATCGGTGCAGTGTATAATGTTCACACAAAAACTGCTTCTAAGAGATGTTTTCATTTCTATTTTAGGATAATGTAGTTTGTTTTGCTCTTTGGTTGAACTGTATTTTACAGAACTTCTGCTTCTATAAGTTTCCCATCATGGAATATCTGGACCTAATTTTAAAACACTCTTACAAGTAAAGAAGTGGGAAAAAACGAATACAAAAAAAAACCCAACTTCCCCCATTCTGCTTCTTTCAATCCCAACACGCATCATGATCATATGTTGCACAGCTCAAGAGTGAAAACAGATTTTCTGTGTTGAAATCTTTTAAGCTGCAGGTGTTTACTTGATGTTGCCACGCTGTTTGTAACCATAATTAGGACATTTATTGTGTGTTTTAAAAAAAAAGACAGATCCTGTTTTGTGTACAAGTGTCTTGTATCATATATTGTACAAACTGTTTACGCTTTTGAGGTAAATGTGATTTATTCCTGACTGAATTTATGGAAAGACGCTGACTTGACATAATAGTCTGAAAAAAGGTGGCTTGTTGAGAAACTGTTTTTGTGACAGAAAAAGTGTAACTTCCTTTGAACAAAAAGTATTTCTTTTGATGACTACTGCACATGAGAATAACATCATTTTTGACTTGATGACTGTTAATATGCTGTTTCTATGTCTGTGTTTTCATGTAACATTTTACAGCCATGCAAACTCAAGAAAACACGGTTATATGTAAAAGTCAAAGTTGATCAATAAGGTCACATTCAGCTCAAAACAGAGTTCCTCCATGCAACCACATTTAGAGACATGCATGTAGTTCCCCCTGTCACTTTTATTTGTTGGGTGTTGCTGAAGTGCATTTATAAACAAAAATGTTGACAGACTTTCTTTTGAGTGGTTTACATGTTTAAATCTAACCTGCACACAAATTAGTTTGTAGTCCAAATAAGACTGCAAACAAGATGTCACAGATTTGTGCAAAACATGTTTAAAGTGCTTTGATTGTGTGTGTGTGTGCTCAGCTCAAAATGTTGCTCTACAGGCTCCGGTAAAGTCTTAGAAACTGAACTGTCGTGTTCTCAAGAGTCTGCAATAGATAGGCCTATCTCACATTACAAGTTTAAACAAGATCCTGCAGAGTAGTATATCTGTTTGAATCATTTAATGCAGACACAGAAGGAATCTGATGAATCCCCTCAAATCACAGTCGTCCCCTTTCATGGTATCAAGCCTAAGGTCCACCTTCCTAATATATAGATCACACATGGGAACAACAACAAAAAAAAAGTTGATGACACATCTCCCGTTTAATCTCTGTCACTCAGCCTTGGCTCATTGTATGAGCACCTCTTCAGTGCCTTTGAAATGTCATGTGTGCTCTCTGTGTCCTCTTAAAGTTGCACTTTAGTCACTTCAGTGAAGTTTCAGGTCAAAGGTCAATTTGTAAAACAAGGAACAAAGTGAAACCTGCAAAAAAACAATTGAGGCAATTTGAGATTGTAAGCGATCGACTCTTAAAAGGAAGATGAAATAATTGTTTTGTGATCCAATCTTTTCCTTGTCCTTATCTGCTTTGACGTTTACAGATGCAGCTCTTTTGTTTTAGTTCTTAGCTGTTTCTCTATTTTCACACATGGAAAAGGCTGATCTGTGTGTGTTTTTCTGCTTCAGCCTCTCACAATGAGCTTTAAAACCAGATAACTGCATGTCAGCTTCTGTCCCTGTAGATCTGGGGCAAAGGTTGACTTGATCAAAATGAGTCAACCTTTGCCCCAGAATTGTACTGGACATACAGTAATTGTATGTCCCCTCCATCATAGCTATACAATCTAAAATCAAGAAATTAAAGGCTTTATATGTGATTTTTTTTGATCCAGCAGATGTTGCTCTTAAGCACCAGCAAGAAACCAAAACAACTCGCGCTGCATTGTTGTGTTAGCATGCTAATGCTAGTGATCTGCATGTAAATTTACCTGAAATGAGCGTGATCTAGAAACACAGTTAAGCAGTGAGTACAGTATGTTATTCTTCTTTTCTCTAGTCCCTCAATTAAACAACTTTTATACACGAGGGGAGGAGTCAGCCGGCCGTCCTGGCGATGTAAACAAAGTGAAGATAGGACTCTGAAAACTCTGAAAACATCACAGACAGTGGGACTCGGGTGTTACACCCATTGTAGACAGTCATGACTCACAGAGTTATTTTCAGAGGAGATACTTGATTTATACATTTAAGTGTGAAAAATCACATAGAAAGACTTTAAGAGCAGGATTAAAAGTATGTCCGAGCTGAGAATTAAAACATTACAATTTGCTACAGCGTGAGGGATCTATGCCACAGCGATGCTTTTGTGTCCACAGTAGCAGTTTTTCCCCCCAAGGAGATGTCATACTTTTATAGATCCCATTATCACCTTGTCAGTAGGCCTATCAATCTGTATAGCTGGTATAAAATAAGTGTAGTGTAGAAAAGGTTATTCAATTACCTACATAGTGCGTACATTTACACTACAACGATTTATATTATATTTAAGTGTGAAACATCACATATAAAGACTTTAATGCAGCAGCAGTTTCATTTAAATCTCCGTGTGACTCTTGAACGCGACATGCGGGGCTCCTCTCCTCTGATTGGTCAGTTCAGGCCAGCTGGCCGTGACGCTGCGTGCCACTGCAGCAGGTGTGGACGCTTTACTGTTTGTTATTTCTTTATTTCAGTGTGACCTGTGTGAGCTCTCGGGGCCCATGCCACAGCAACGTGTGGTCAAAGTGAAGCCGGTCCTTTTGCGGGTCTGTGAGGTTAAACTGTGGAGATGTGTTCAGCTGAGGAGGACGGAACCTCCAGTCAGCTCAACAAGTTTGAGAAACTGTCGTGGAGGCCCTCAATCCGCGACTCAGGTTTGTAAACAAACCCAGAGAACCTGCATTAAAGCAAAGCAAACAGAGACCTGCAGGTGAAGAGTCAGCGTAGGTCTCCTGTTGTCTTTGTTATGTGTACACTAAGATACTACTTTTGTGTCAGTTAGCAGAGATAGTAGTGTTGTGTCACGGATAACTTCAGCCTAACAGGCTAACAATAGCTAACGCTGCTACGGAAGCTTGCAGGAATTTAACGACTGAATAAACATTTAGAAGGCACACAGACATGTCGTGCTTTTTCTTTCTTCACATGACTCATGGTTTTTACAGAGACTTACATTTGGGCAGACAGTTAGCATCATACAGGAGACACAACATAACGCATTGTAAGGGTTTGTCTCGTTAGCTCAATGTGTTCAGAGAGCATGCTATACTTTATAAAAGTCATGTTTTTCATAGTTAAATTCTGCATGTTTTTGAATGCAAAACGACCCCTCTGTTTCCACTGGCCATGTGCCCAGAAAGAGATCATGTATGGAATCATAGATCTAAAAAAGGGTAGAAGATATCTGGATAGACAAGACTGTGTGTGCAGCCTCATCATGACTAAAAGCTTACAGCCAATCATAACAGCTGACTTCCCCTGTGACAGGAGTCAGTATTAATAATGATATTAATAATATCTTTATTTATATGTCACCTTTTTAAAAGAAATGTTTACAAAGTGCTGTGACAGACAAATACAGAAACACAACAACACAACAGAGATCAACAGAGAGGGCGACATTGTAAAAATGCAAATAACAGGAATAAGATTCAACAGGCAGGTATGGAGAGGCAGGTCAGTACAAAGAAGGAAAATTAGATTAAAATGAACCAGGAGAGAACAAAATAAAAACTGAGGGATAGTGGGACGACGTCACATCACAGGCTGTAAACACAGAATGAAGATTAAAAGAAGAGATAAACAGGACATTGGTTAAATGAATAAAACAACAGAGAGCTGAAGAGTTAAACCATAAAAGGAGGAATTTAAAAAGACTGAGAGCAGTACAATTAATACAGGAAGGGAAACAGTTAAAGGCTAAAACATTTAAAGAAGAGAAAGATAAAAAGGTTAAAATGAATAAAAGGAAGAGATAGATCTTTAAAGGAGAAATCACATAAAAGCAAGTCTTTAAAAGTGAGTTTTAAGTGTACCCTCTTGTTCTATTGATTCATATTTTAACCACTAACTCTCAACATGATTCTGCTTTTCTACGAAAGAAACTTTGCACAGAATGTCAAATCTTGCAGGTTAATAACTGGCATTCTACCAGCTACTGAAATGCATGCATCACATCAGCTGTACATAATTTAACACTCTCTCTTCGACAGGCTCCAAGAAGCGAGCACGATGGCTTCAGGCTCGGCGCATCTTCTCCCCGTCCTGCCCCAACCTGCGGATCCCCAACAGGTTTCTGAGAGAAGGTACATAACTAGGTTGAGGATTTCCTTCAGGTATAATCAAATAAACAGAGATCAGTGCTTGATTAATTAAGAAAACTACAGGGCAGTGCAAATTATTTATTATTTAAAAAAAACAATATTATTATCCTTTAGTGATGTTTCAGTCTGGACCCCGTTGTTTTACTACTTGGATGGATAGTAGCAGTGATTGCTGCTCCATGTCTGTCCTGCATGATATACATTTTTTTATATTAACCAAATGCTGCTGCATGTGTATCCTGCATGGTTTATGTATTTTCTCCTGTGGCTGCGCACCTGTCTGCTTATTATTTGTAGCTTTTAGCAATGTTTGAATTTTTTTTTTTTTTTAGGGAGCCTTTTCATAAAATCTGCCAGCGACAACAGATGAAAATTAGCTTTTGGGCTAACTCTGGCATATTTACTGATTTTTTTTATTTTTTTATTAATATGCAATGTCCCTGTAAAAAATCCCTGTTAAATAAAATAAATAAGACCAGAGCCATATGAACTAAGTGATCTTGCTTTTGTAAAATACATCCTGTATATTTTTTACTGTTGAAATCAGCCGGGGTCATCTCTTGCACTCACAGTAATCATAAGCAAAAATTGGCCCGCTTGGTTTTTAGACAAAATGGTTCAACATCTTCTTGTGTAATATTTTACAATATAGCGGTTTCTTTTGCTGAAATAATTTCCATTTTTTCCCACTAACATCAGGGACTGAAAACGTAGTCTGTCATGAACGTGTCCCTCCCACAGGACACTGTGTACCCCCCGCCCGGAGTGGACACCGCTGTGTTGCAGACAGTGCCAACCTGTATGTGTTTGGAGGCTACAACCCAGACTTTGAGGAGGCAGGCGGTTCAGAGAATGAAGACTACCCTCTTTTCAGGGAGCTCTGGCGGTTTCATTTTGCCACAGCGACCTGGCAGCAGGTCCGCACGGAGGGTTACATGCCCACTGAGCTCGCCTCTATGTCAGGTAAGGAATCGTGCAATGCCCTCCATTTTTTATTTGAATGACACCTCATCTTTAACTGGCTGCAAGTCTTAATTAAAGGTACTGTAGCAAATGTTGATCAAATGTCAGTCCCTGTAATCTAGAAAACATTCAGTCAGCAACATAATAATTCATCTGCTCATCATTAAACACATTTGCTCAAACAGGATCAAATAATAAATTATGCAGTTTGGTTTTTTACACCTGGGTCAAAGATAATTCACTCTTACATTACAGTTTACTGTTCTTTCCATTTCTTGTAAACACAATAAATGCTCAGACAGATGTCTTCAAATTTTGCACAAACTTCTGCTCTGACTCAAAAATGAACTAGATTTAGATGAATAAAGGTCAAAGGACACCAGGACCTCAGCATCCGTCCCATCCATACAAATTCCCCTTCATCTTGCTACAAACCTTGTATACCTGTTTGTCATTCTTTTGCATGAAGGGTTGAAGGCTTTATATTTCTATATATATTTCTATATCTATATATACATACCACCAATCTTAAAATATAGTCTGGTGTTGCTGTACATTTTGACAAATTGCATGTTGCATGTCTGGATAAGAGGCTCCTTTGTGTTTAGTGTCGAAATAGTTTGTGGATCAAATCTGAAGAGAAAAAGCAGCATGACACAAAAACAAAGATCGACTACTTTATCATTTGCAGAAAGACAGAGTGATGCTTGTATGTGTTCAGGCCATGATGCAGGTTTGCATGCGGTCTTACTGAGCAAGATCCAATCAGTCATTTATTTCATTTGTTCAGATAGATAGATAGATAGATAGATAGATAGATAGATAGATAGATAGATAGATACTTTATTGATCCAGAGGGAAATTCAAAGCATCCAGTATCAGGTTACAAAGACATGACATGAAACATTTGTTAAGAATTAACCACAAAACCTATATATATATATATATATTTATTTATTTATTTGATCAATTTTCTTACTGTCTAAAATAAATACCTCTCCAGTTTCCACCAACATAACATTGATGGATGTAGAGGCAATCAACCCGAGGCAGAAAATCTAGTCCGAGTTCACAGATACACACAACGGGTCTGAGTGAACAACACTGAACACAAACAGAGATGTTTGTTGACGAGGATTCTTTTCAATGTATTCCTTTTGAAGCAGTCTGACATCCTGCAAATAATCTGTGTGTTTACATGCACTCGCCTAAACAAATGACTTGCTAAATTTAAGCTGTTTCAGTTTGTTTAACCCTCAGGCATCAGTTTAATTTACGACCCTCTTAAGTCACTTTGGACAAAAATGTCCATGCCAAAAAACTGCTATAAAAATAGAACAGATTGATATTTCTTTCTACTTTTTTCTTCATAAATCTCTTAAACAACTTCAGCCCTGCTCAAAACTACCAAACATTCAATCATTTTTAGTAATTTAACCCTTTAAATGCCAGTTCGATTATGATGATTCTGGCATTTAAAGGGTTAAATTCCTAATAATTATTGAATGTTTGATATTTTTTAACAGGGCTGAAGTTGTTTAAGAGATTTATGCAGAAAACAAATATAAATCTGTTCTATTTTTAAAGCAGTTTTTTGGCATGGACATTTTGTCCTGAGTGACTTAAGAGGGTCGTAAATGAAACTGATGCCTGAGGGTTAACACACATGTTTATTGACCTGTTTCCATATACCAATCCCTATTACACCGAAGTTGAATAAAAAAACATGCCACTGATTAATTTATTAGCTGTAGGCTACATTATGTATGCACTTATGTTAGCTTATGCTATTTATGACAGGTTGAAACACAGTGTCTTCATAAGATCACTCTGTCACTTGTTTTGAAACTTTTCGCTGCGTCTGTTGTAGGGGACTTTCTCTTTCCTGTTCTCTCCCTCTGCTCCACCGTTCCTTTTCTTGGGATCGCCGTCTGTTTCACCTGCTGTTAATGTTTTCAATGTCAGTTGAGAAGCAGCAAGTCGGCAGTTGACCTTAACTAGCCCCCTGTGCAAACAGCAAAGATTTGCATCAGACTTTTTCACTGCAGTAAAACAAACAACCTGTGTGATCCACTTATCAGTGCTTTGCTCTGCGCTGCAGCTGGTGGTCCAAAATGTCTCTGCCTTTTTTAAAAGTTGAAACCAAGGAAGTGAAATGCTTCAGCGTGACCAATTGAACCTGCTGTTAGTTTTTCACAAGTACAAATATTATTGTGTTGGCTTTTCATGCCTTTATTGAGAGGACAGTGTAGTAGTAGTAGTAGTAGTAGTAATCATTTATTTCAGTCACAAGAAAAAACAAAAACATTTTGACCTAAAAGGTGTGAGGCTGAAGCTTTATCTTATCACACCTACCCTTGTTACAAATCTTATTATTTAAGACACGACTAGTTCAGTTACAAAAAACCAAAAACATATCGGAACAAAAATTTGTTCCAAGAATCTCTTTCAAAACAAAACAAATGAAACAAACAAAAAACTAAACAGAAGTCACACTCTCAAAAAATAATCAAACCGACCTTTTATATTTATTAAACACCATTTTTTTTTTAACAAAAATTTAAATCTGGAAAGTGAACGACACATTCTTAATTCTATGGCATAAGTACTCCACAAGTTAACCCCTTTTACCGAAATACACCTGTTCTTTATGTTTGTCCTTACCTTTGGTTTTTTATACACACCTGTTCCCCTTAGTTCATACCGGCTCTCTCTAGTTTAAAAAAACCTCTGAATACTGTTGGGAAGCAAATGAATGTATGCCTTGTACATTATCTGAATTATAATGCGTGTAAGTGTAATATGGAGGTGAGAGGGTGGGGGGTGGGGGTGACGTGGTAAGTGGTAGTGGGTGGGAGTCATGTTTTTTGACCACTCAGTTTGCCTCCTTGAACCAACTTTTTTTTTTTTAAATGATAGTAATTGAACTGTTTTAGATTCTGATGGTTTGGATGTGTCTTCCCCCGTCAGCTGTTTTACACGGTAACAACCTGCTCGTGTTTGGCGGCACTGGGATTCCATTCGGTGAAAGCAACGGCAACGACGTCCACGTTTGCAACGTTCAGTACAAACGATGGAATCTGCTCAACTGCAGGGGGAAGAAACCAAACAAGATCTATGGACAGGTAACAGCTTCTGTCTCTCTAGAGTCTTTAGATGTTTTATCAAAATGCTCCAACAAATCTTTTTTTTTTATCTGCGTTTTCTGTTTGCAGGCGATGGTCATCATAAACGGCTACCTCTATGTGTTTGGAGGGACAACGGGGTACCTTTACAGCACCGACCTGCACAGGCTGGACCTGACCACCAGGGAGTGGACCCACCTCAAACCCAACAATGCACCCTCAGATCTACCTGAGGAGAGGTCAGACATCAGCCGATGTGAACAAATGCAGAATGTGTGAAATGTAGTAAACCTTCACTGAAGTGAAAGTGATGTTTGGTCCTTCAGGTACAGACATGAACTGGCTCATGACGGACAGAGAATATATATTTTAGGAGGCGGGACTTCATGGACGTCGTATGCCCTTGATAAGGTTGTAGGAACGAGCACAAAGACAATATTTGACCAAAAAATAATAATAATTTCATCAATCTGACATTTTATTTGTCTTCATCAGATTCACGCGTATAATTTAGAAACCAACTACTGGGAGGAAATAGTGACAAAACCTCATGGAAAAATAGGTTTGTCATTCATGACTAAGATTTTTTTTTTGCATGTAGATTGTACACTGATTTTTAACTTTAATTTGTCACCATGACGACAGGATTTCCCGCTGCTCGCCGGTGTCACAGCTGTGTGCAGGTCAAAGATGGTGAGGAGTATTTTCACACACTTACTGTAATGTGATTAATTTCTTTTTTTTTAACTGCTTCTTGCTGTGTGCCTTACCTGCAGAGGTGTTTATATGCGGGGGTTATAATGGAGAAATGATCCTGTCCGACCTGTGGAAGATCAACCTGCAGACTTTTCAGTGGACCAAGCTGCCTGCCGTCATGCCAGAACCGGCGTACTTTCACTCTGCTGCAGTCACACCGGTCAGTAAAACACAGGACTCTCCCACCAGCTGAGGGTCTACAAGAGGTTTACGTTTGTTTAAATTGCTATAAAAAAAAAAGACACAGAACTGGGGCGCTGGTGGTGCAGTGGTTGGTGCGTGCGCCCCATGTATGGAGGCTGTGGTCCTCAAGGCGGGTGGCCCAGGTTCGAATCCCACCTGTGGCTTCTTTCCCACGTGTCGTTCCCCACTCTCTCTCTCCCTGATTTCCAGCTCTATCCACTGTCCTGTCTCTCCATTAAAGGCACAAAAAGCCCAAAACTAAATCTTAAAAACAACATATTATTCAGCATAATGAAAAAAATGGCCGAACATGGAAATTTGCTATTAAAGGAAGAATGTGCGACTTTTTGATCCAGTAGGTGTTGCCATTGAGCACCAGCATTAAACCAAAACAAACAGCTGTTTGGGGACACCTCCGCTTTTCTGAATTAGAACACACCATTGTCGCCTGCATTGTTGTGTTAGCATGCTAATGTTAGCACAATTTGGTTAACTTCATATTGCACATAAAACTGACAACAGAATGACCGTGATCTAAAGACACTTAGGTGACAGCCAAGCAGTGAGTATGTTATTCTTCTTTTCTCTAGTCCCTGACTGACAGCTTTAAAGGTTAGGCCGTCCCGTCCATGTAAACACGATGTAAACACGGTGTAAACACGGTGTAAACACGGTGTAAACACGGTGTAAACACGATGTAAACACGATGTAAACACGATGTAAACACGGCCCGACAGCGGTACAGCTAGCAGGACTCCGCTTCTCACTCATTGTAGACAGTCATGACATTTACACAGGAGATACTTGATTTCTGCTGAAATGATGTGTAAAATGTCACACATTCTTCCTTTAAAGCTCCTCATCAATAATCAAAAGAAAGGGGAGAAAGTCACCCAAACTAAATATATTATGTATGTATAGGGTTTAGCATGTTTTAAAGACTTTATATGATCTAGAAACACAGTTAAGCAGTGAGTACAGTATGTTATTCTTCTTTTCTCTAGTCCCTCAATTAAACAACTTTTATACACGAGGGGAGGAGTCAGCCGGCCGTCCGGGCGATGTAAACAAAGTGAAGATAGGACTCTGAAAACTCTGAAAACATCACAGACAGTGGGACTCGGGTGTTACACCCATTGTAGACAGTCATGACTCACAGAGTTATTTTCAGAGGATAAACTTCCTAATCAAAAGGAAGTTTTCTTTTAGAACGTACAAAGGGGAAAAAGTCACCCAATCTAAATGTAAATCCTTTTTTGTCAAACTCAAAAGACTGTATAGGGTTTAGCATGTTTTAAAGAATGTGTCCGTATTCTTAATGCCTGTTGATTTAAAAAATATATTTTGTTAGAAATTCTGTTTATTTGATGGATAGCCCCTTGAGATGAACCATCTCGTTTTCCATTCACCATATTTAGAAATTGAATGAGAACCAGCACACAGTTGTTTCAGTACAAACATTCATTATCTATCTTATACCTACAACCTGCGTGGGAAGTAACTGTGGCACACTTTTGTAGATATGTAAAAAAAGTTGAAACCTACATTATTATTTTTTTTACTTTTGTTGCTCATAAAATACTTTAGAGTTGAATAAAAAGTGATCGATTTTAGTTTTGACTTTCAAATCAATGAATCAGAAACAATTGTTAAATTGTCTAATTTCTGCTGCCCTCAGGCCGGCTGCATGTACGTGCACGGCGGCGTGGTGAACATGTCCGGGAACAGGAGGACTGGATCGCTGTACAAAGTGTGGTTGACGGTGCCCAGCCTTCTGGAACTGACCTGGGAGAAACTGCTGAAAACCTTCCCTCATGTAGCCCAGCTGTCCGCCCCTCAGCTGCTCAGCCTTGGACTGACGCACACGTTGATACAGCGACTCAAATAGTGAGCAGCACTGACACTAAAACGAGCCCGCCAGAAGGTTTCTCCAACAGGACACAGAAGGTCTGATGATGTCAGTAAGAGAAAAGTTTTAAAAGCCTTTTTGACTTTTGTAAATATGTTTACTTTTATTATTTGTTATTTTAAACGCTTGGCGTGATGAGTTTCTCTGTGTAGGAATGTGTCAGAGTTGACTTTGCACACATCCAATCAGAGGCCATCACGCTCTGCTGATTCCATTTTCTCCAAATACTTCAAAAGTTTCTCATGTTTTGGGTCCACTGTAGTTCATTTTTGTTTGTTTTTCTAATTTTTTTTACAACGTAGAACTGTCAGAAATGAGTCGATTGGGAATAGTTTCATGACAAAGAACACTTCTTCTTGAAAGACAAAATGAATGTTGCTTCTGCTTGTATAATATCGGCTTCCTTCAAGCTCTCTTTACTGTTTCTGTCTAATGTAACGCATGTTGAGTCAGCTGCTGCTGCTGCTACATTCACTGTGATGGAGAGTAACTGTTAAACAGTGCTGGATGTTAATTTTTTAGTTTGAAAATTGCTACATTTCTCTAAAGACTGCTGATGAAGTATGTAGACCACTTAACTGTGAAACCTCTCAACAGTCTGATACGGTCGATCACTAAATGAATCATCGTTTAGCCTCTAGTCTTAAATTACATTTAGTTCATTAGGCCAAGTTTTAAATCGATATCCGCTCCCCTGACTGCTGTGATCAGACCTTATGATCCAAAACATCTTCAACATGGCATCACTGTGAATCTTCTTGTGCCTCTCATTTTAAAAAATGAAGCTTAGCATGTCAGATGAATTTATACACCTGTAGCTTCACAGTGATCCTCGAGCCTTTTTAATTTCCTCATTTAGTGCCTTCTCAATTTCCAAACTGACATAAGCATTGCTTTTATAAATTGTGTAAATCTTTTTTTTTTTAAAGGTTTTTTTTAGTTTTCTTCTTCTGTGATCTACCTGGTTCTTCACACTTTAGCCCTTTTGTGGTTCTGAACTTCTGAAGACTCATCAGGACATAGTGCTTTTCTTTAGTTCTTAGATATGTGTTACCTAATTTATTTAAAATCATGAGTTTATTCTCATTTGAAGCCTTTTTATTGCATAGCATTATTTTATTAGTTTTTTTTACCCGTTGTCTTTTTTTTTCTGAAGACTGCTGTAGTGCTGTGGTACTTAGAAAATAGTTGGTATAGGACTTTGTTCACTTTGAACCAGGTAGAGTATGTTTTGTGGTACTCAGGATGTTGAATACTATGATCAGTCTGCATGGCTCGGGGAAAAACACTCAGCTTGCCAAGATGTCAACAGACGGCCATTTTTGTGAAAACAGATATAATTATGTCAAGATCTTTGGTCACTGTGGACTGTAAAGCTGTAAAACCTGTAGTACAACTCCCAGCTGCTCATGGAGAGTCACATGATTGCCTTTTTTTTTTTTTTAAAGGAGACTTCTTTCTTGACTTACAATTGAAAATCTGCGGCATTTCATGCTACACATTCCTAACACTAAGCTGACTATCATTAAAGTCATCTATATCTGATTGAGAAGCAGCAGTCTGCTTCAGGACTTGATCGATATTCTGCCTTGCTGAAGATGGATTTGTTTCTATTTGCATCTTTTTTTGATGTTCAAGTCAAACGATGTCTTTTGCATGTCCGTACGGTGTGCATGTGACTCGATGGGAGAAAAAAGCCGTTCTGGCTTTAATGTACATTATGTTTTATTGTTTTGTAATTCCTGTCTGTCCAAACAATAAAAACACAGACAGCCCCGTTTTTTTTTTAAACTGTTATATATTGTTTTTATTTTCACAGCACAGCCAGCATGCCACTTGTCCAAACTCTAGATGCTGTAAGGTTTCATTTAATTTAAAATAATGTTATTTGTCTCATGTACTATTTTCACATTTTAGGAGTTACTTAAAAGTATAAAAAAATAGTTATTACAACTTGAACAAAAATACGATTTAGAGTAGAACTGTTAAATCATTACATCCATTTCTGTGTAAAAATACTGCTTTGCTTTCTTTGACCACGCGTTACAAACTAGACAATCTGAAGTCACAGTTAGACACATCATCTTTAGGAGTGAAATATTTGTGCAGTCAAGACGAGTACCTAATAGTAACTAATATTGCAATTTTAAGTGTGCAAAAAGTATATTTTAGCAAACAGCTTAAGAGAATAAAACTCCATAAAGGCCTTTCACTTCCTCTTCAGATACAAATGTCTCCGTTTCCACATGAATGTCCTGCAGACTTCCTAAAGTGTCCTGCAGTCAGCAGCCTGCTGGAGACGGAGCATAGAAGTACAGAGCCAGAAGAATAAAGTAGTTGATCACCAGAGCCGTACCTGATACAAGATGAGGAATAACACATGAGGCTTTTCAAAAACATTAAACATATACACATAAAAATGTCCTTCACTTCTTCAGCCAGCCTTCATTTAAAAATCATCATGAAGTTTGGATCCACTTTAAAAGCATCCAACAAGAGCAGTTCGTTAAAGGGATACTTCACCGCCCTCATTTTCCCCTGAGATGAGAAATCTTTGTCTTTCTGAGTCTGAAAAGGAGCTTCCAGTGATGCAAAATGACGATTTTTGTGTCACTGGAAGCTGTTGTGGTTAGCAGGGTGAAACTACAACTCTAGTTCCTCATATTTTCGACTGAAGCTACAGACCAATCACAGATCAGTGGGTGGGAACTCACTCCCAGAATAGAAACTTAACGTCCGCCATATTGCTTGGAAGCTAAGCTAACAGACTCTATGGAGAAAGCTGATAATGGAGAAAAAATATAAATATAGCAGCCGAGAAACAAAACCAGCCCGTCGGCAGCAACCGTCTCGCGGCTATATTGCTCAGCAGCCGAGACATAAGGCCTGCCTGTCGGCGGCGGTGAGGACGAGGAGCCCGGGCCGGCTCGAGCTGGGGTGGACTGGTAGAGTCGGTGCTCTCACTGTTTGTATATGGACACAGACATAGAGTCTGTTTTCTGACAGGAATTTCCAAGATCTATTCTGGAAGAAATCTCTGAATCAGTTGTGTAAACGGTCTCATGTGTTGAAGTAAATATGTCTGTAAATAGAGGACCTTAGTGGGAGTGGCCTGCAGTGCTGTGCATTCTGGGATTTGGTGTCTTTCATCCACATGAGCCAAAAAGACACTTTCTGCCTTTTCTTGGTCAAGAAGGCACCAACTTCAAAATGTATTTCACATTTCTACATATATGACCCAACGTCAATACAGATTCATGTTTCAGCGGGTGAAGTATCCCTTTAACTTGAAGCTCTTTTTTGTAGGAAAAGGAGCGGCAAACTTAGACGCTTTTTTCCCCGAGTTCAGTTCTGACTTTTGGAGTCCCTTTACTCTTCTGACTGATGTTGGTCAGAAGAGTATGAACTAAGTAGACCTACAAAGCAGTTAACTACAATATTAACATCATCTTATAACATCTTCATTTGCTGAATATTTGCCTTCTAAGCTTCCAGCGACATGAATTATAAATTCACCGCTCTTTTGCCGTTAAGTCGAAAATCTTTCCACTTAAAATGAAATATTAAAAAAAACACATTCTCACCCTGAAAGTAATCACACTTGCCGTCCATGAATATGTAGTTGACGAGAATCACGCTGAAGATGCTGGCCCACAGGTGGAGGTCGCTGAATAACAGCACGAAGCCCACATCCTATTCCAAACAAAGAATAGTGTTTAATAACAGAAGTTGTGAATCAGTGAATACTTATTATTTTCAGAATGATTGAGAAAAGTAAAGAAGGAGGTCTCACATAAAAGGAGTTAAATAAGACCAGAATTGGAATCTGGAGCATGCAGACCTGGACTGCAATACAGATCCCCACCTCCAAGCTGAAACATGACAAATCATTTAGAAACAGAGAGCCCCTCATCAATTCTACAATTCTACAATTCTACTTAGCAGACGCTTTTATCCAAAGCGACATACATCAGAGAGTAAGTACAACACAAGCAAGGATCTAGAAAAAAGGGAACAATGTCAGTAAGAGCAAATGATCAGCTTTGAGTCTGATTGGACACACAGGTGCTGACAGGAAGTGACCAGAGGCAAAGCACAACATTGAGGGCAGTTCTTGAGAGCTCTAATCAGTATAGAAACCATCTTATAAGTCGTCGTTATCAAACAAAAACCATCGTCATTACCATCATCATCATCATCAATAATATGGAGACCATCATCATTAAGTTAGTAGGTATTCATGAAATAACCTTTTCCAATAACTCCAATAACCTTTTGTAAATAAAGACTTACCTCAGACTGATGTTGTTTTGGAGGGCAAACTGGATCCCATTCACTATCTCTGGGATTTCAGGAACCATAGCCAGGACTGTCACTCCAATGAAATACTGCAGCGAAATCGGACAAAACGTTAACACTCTAGGAGGAGACTTTCAAATTAAAATCTTCCCTGAGCGACCTCAGATGACCTGACCTGAGAGATGTTGGGCTGGTTGAGTATGGGCTGGATGTGCTCTGTGACCAGATCAGCACACACTGATGTGAGCACAGTGGCCATGATGAGGATGACCATGGACCTCCATCGTGACCAGTGGACCACTGCTCCATGGTGGCTGGTCTCTGCACACAAAAACAAAAACAAAAACAAATTATTTTTTCAGAAAAAGCCTTGGACAAGGTCAAACTCTGTGTGAGTTTTAGACTTCCTACCTTGTCTTTCTCCAACTCGAATGTTATAAATGTGGGAGTGCGTCTTCAGGGTGAAAATCAGACCGATGATGTAGGCTATTGGTAAGAGGGCAGACACTGTGTACACCAGCGGCCTGACAAGAAAGAAAAAAAATAATAACTTAAGACATCACAGTGGATATATGAATAACAGAATATTGAAATCATTACTTACTGGACATGGTTGTGAAACAATGTGCCGTTGTTCTGTTGACAAAAGAAAATTCACACAATACATTACACAGTGTTCTGTGAATTAAATGATGTTTGTTTCAATGTGGCTTATGTTGCTGACCAGGTCGTAGTGACAGTTGTGGCAGATGAATGGGCCGCTGCTGTTGCTTGTGCCGTTTCCTCCGGATGAGTTCGTGCAGGCATCACACACCAGATTGCCGTACGCCTTAGAGAACAGCGTCGGAGCAAACACACCTGCCGGTTGACAGTCAGGAGGAGGATTCGTTATGTGTATCGGTGAATTGAGAATTTTCTAGACAATCACATCATTTTTTTTTTTTCAAGACAATTACTTTTGAATTCCTCATGAAATAAAAATGTCGAGCTAGCTTCTTAGTTATGGAACAGTAATGTTGTTAATGCAATGCAATGAAAGTTTGCATGTGATTTACTTTATTTTTGGGCTTTCTTCTTTATGCCTTTATTTTAAAATCATCATCATCATCAACCTTTATTTAAGTTCTCGTAGAGATCATTGAGGGCGACCCTCATTTACAATGATGCCGAGAAAACATACATAAATGATAAACAACGAGAAATGAGATAGAGCTACTACAGAAAATAAAATCAATAAAAGAGCAACAAGAACAACAAAATATATACACTGAAATAATTTAAAAGCTTTGAAATTACTACAGTGATAAGTCAGTAAATTAAATTAAATTAAATTAAATTAAATTAATTTTAGAGGTAGGACAGTAGATAGACTCAGAAATCAGGAAGAGAGAGAGAGTGGGGAATGACGTAAGAAAGGAGGTCTGATTCGAACCTGGGCTGCCCACTTGGAGGACTACAGCCTCCATACACTAGGGGGCGTGCAAACTATCGGCTAGGCTTCTGGCGCCCCCATGTGCTTTACTTTAAACAGTACAGAACAGAACGTCCCCGCTTAGGTAATGTGCAGTGTGTTGAATTTATTGGCGGTTGCAGCAAGGAACCAGGGACTCAAAAATGGCACTATGGCCAAAGTTGAACATATCACTGAGCATTTACATTGGGACTATTTTAGCAGAATAAGAATCTTTTCCTAAGAGCTGGGAAGTTTTATAAACACAAAATGTCCACAGATTAATGATTCTGTATTAAGTGAAAATACAATATGAGTTAAATGAGTTTGGCAAATGTCTGTTTAAATGCAGTGAAGGTCAAATCCTTTTTAGCACCAATGGTGATATTTGTAGTTGCAAGTTCCCACTCAGACTTATTAGGGGCTCAACTGAGTGACCTAGCCATATCCTAACTCATGAATACATGCATAGTCTTCCTGTTTTTAAATAAAGTCTATATGTAATTACAAACTCTTAAAACAGCCTGTTAATATTTCTGATGTTGACTGTAGATTTGTTTTTATTTGCTTTTTTAATACCTACAATGATCTTTAAAGTCTTTATATGTGATTTTTCACACTTAAATATAATAGAAATCAAGTATATCCTCTGAAAATAACTCTGTGAGTCATGACTGTCTACAATGGGTGTAACACCCGAGTCCCACTGTCTGTGATGTTTTCAGAGTTTTCAGAGTCCTATCTTCACTTTGTTTACATCGCCCGGACGGCCGGCTGACTCCTCCCCTCACGTATAAAAGTTGTTTAATTGAGGGACTAGAGAAAAGAAGAATAACATACTGTACTCACTGCTTAACTGTGTTTCTAGATCACGCTCATTTCAGGTAAATTTACATGCAGTGTGAAGATACCAGCATAATAAAGATCACTAGCATTAGCATGCTAACACAACAATGCTGCGCGAGTTGTTTTGGTTTCATGCTGGTGCTCAAGGGCGACATCTGCTGGATCAAAACATCACATATAAAGCCTTTAACTTTCTTAGTAGCAAGTGGTTTAAGTGTTTTTTGTACAAATGAATAACATTCAAGTTGTAGTACACTGGTTGATTATAGACTATAAGGGTATGTATGTTAGGGCTAGGGGAGCAGGCTACAGAATGTTCAAATATCATTTCACTAATATTCTCATAATGTTTTTTTGGTTAGCTACAATGCACCAGCCTGGCATTCAACTCAGACACAACTATGAAAATGTACTCAAACGCTTAGCTATAAAATAAGTAAAAAGATCTCTTGTTAAGTTTTGACCAATAAAGTCATGAGCTGTTTCCTAATGTTAATGTATTCAAATGTGTTTGTTGCGTCTTACAATAAAAAAATGTAAATCTGGGAAATGTCATACAGAAAAAATGTGTATCTAAAAAAAACTTGCCTCCCACAGAGATGAAAAGTAAAGCAGAGCTCACTCCTGTAGATCGACTGTTGAATGTTTGCTCACTGTGTCTCAGCCCGCCGATGATCATGCAGATACCCTGAGGAGAACACAAAACAAAGAGCCTCTTTCTTGTTGTGCTGAATAGGTGTTGTGTATTATTGTCTCCACAGTAGTCCAACTGATTCAATTATCTCATTGAAATCCTTATCAGTTGCAAACATTGAAATAATATAATTTGATGGGGGAACAAACAAACTTCCAAATTTAAGAAGGCATGGTTTAGTTCATTGTTTAAAACTCTGTTGAAAGCTGTAGATTTTGAAATAAATGCAGTTTGGCTCACGGGGATGAAGAGGATGCATCCGAGCAGCGTGCCAGTCAGCGCCGCTTTCACTACCTCCTGCAGACATGGGTTTCCCGCCCGGTGACCTCTGAGCAGGGCTGTGATGTAAAAAGTCAGCTCTGTGATGGAGCCGAAGCTCGCGTTCACCACGGCACCCACAGCGAAGTTGCTCTGTGCTGAGATACTGCAAGTGGCAACAATAGGTAAGAAAATAAGTGACTCCTTTCATTCATTTTTGCCACACTTTAAATTCTATTTTCTTTTATTAAATCTCTTTACAGAGCGAGTTTTAAAGTTTGGTTTGTGTTGATTTTAGCTCCCTCTGTGGGCAAAGTGGTATGTCCTAACTCTTTGATGATCTTGTCCTGTACATGTGTAACTAGTGTTATTTGACAAAAAATCTCACCCTGCTGTATTTTTACAGTCAACAGTATCACTCATCAAGAGTCTCTGCTGTGGAAATGTAAAAAGTCTGTTTTTGCAGCCTGCTGCTTCCGGCATTAAATATAAGTACATATAACAATTAGTCAATATTTATGCTGAATGTGTTTTTTTTTAGCTGATAAACATGAATACTAAAAAACAGCTCACCTGGCAATGCCCATTCCAATATAATAGGACAGAGGAATGATGGAGCAGATGGCTATGGCAAACTTGACTTCAGAGCTGGCGTACTGGTTTTCTCGGTCAATATATCCAATTACCATGGCAACTATTACTAAAGGGAGAAGGTCTGACACGGAGGTCAAAGATGGTAACAGCTTTGTATTACAGATAAAACAGAAACAGGACCACATGAAATATTAAAGGATACTGACAGCAAACACATTGATCCCATCAACAGTGAACTTGTAGTAGTACCAGTTTGCAGCATGGTAGCAGCACAGCAGAGCTCTGGTCTCGCAGCCTTGACGCTTGAGTTCAGATAAAAAACAAAAAATTACACCTGATTAAATGTCCTGCCTTTACGTGCTGTGGATGATGATGATTCCATCTCTCTCCCTCCTACCTTCCTCTGTGAGCATGTGGAGACCGAGACATCCTCGGGAGGCAAGAGGAGAATGACGCGGATGGTGCGAGCGTTCATCTTGGAAACAGGGATAGTGAAGACCAGGATCCAGGAGAGGAAGCAAGCCAGAGAGTGGACGACCACAAGGGGTGGATACCCAAGCAGCAGCCACGCGTATGTTGAGAAACGATGCTACACAACAAGAATACAACTTATTAAAATACATGGTTGATTTTTCACAAGGCAGACATTATTCAATAATATATAAAAAGGTGCACATCTCTTGTCTATAACCCTATTTGCACAGGCTAAGTATTTACAAGTAACAGCTGATCATTTCTAATAATTGCAGAGGATGTCTGTGTTTTAAAAGCTTTATATGTGATTTTTTGATCCAGCAGATGTCGCCCTTGAGCACCAGCATGGAACCAAATCAACTCGCGGTGCATTGTTGTGTTAGCATGCTAATGCTAGTGATCTTTATTATGCTCGTATCTTCACACTGCATGTAAATTTACCTGAAATGAGCGTGATCTAGAAACACAGTTAAGCAGTGAGTACAGTATGTTATTCTTCTTTTCTCTAGTCCCTCAATTAAACAACTTTTATACACGAGGGGAGGAGTCAGCCGGCCGTCCAGGCGATGTAAACAAACTGAAGATAGGACTCTGAGAACTCTGAAAACATCACAGACAGTGGGACTCGGGTGTTACACCCATTGTAGACAGTCATGACTCACAGAGTTATTTTCAGAGGATATACTTGATTTATATTATATTTAAGAGTGAAAAATTGCATATAAAGCCTTTAAAGCATTCTCACAAGAAAAATGTTAAGTGCACTATTTTTCCCTTTTGTATTGAAATTAAAAAGAAGAGCGCAGGGCTTTATTTATTGCCTCTGTCATGCAGTACCTTCAGGTTTTCATTCAGAAATGTCAGTAAATTAGAGTACAGTAAATAAGAGACCAGCAAACACTGAAGTTGGGAGATAATTCCCCCAAAAAACGGAGGTCCTGAGGTAAAACTAATCCGCTGCGAATAGGGTTTATATTTACATTTTTTTCTGTTTTACCCAGTAGGGAGTTTGCTGAGGCTGTCCTGAAAAGTCTGGGATTGGCATCTCTGTGGGTGAAGGTAGCAGAACTGGTGAGTTATCATCGGCCTCCTCTATGTTACACTCACAGTCAGGAGCCTGCTCGCAACATCTCCTCAATGTATTTCCAATCTGGACAGAATAAGAGTAGATAACGTCATCGATTAATCAATGATCAAAATAGTTTAACTACACAAAAAATAAAACTCAATGAAAGCAAACAGTAAAAGACAGACCCAAGGAAATTATGTGTAACAGTTTGTTTAAGATAATTGTGTCAATGCTGCAATGCTCCCAATCAGGTTTCCAAAACTGAATTAGGTCAGCTGATCGACGTCTTCCCTCAGGGGTGCAAAGGTTAAGAAGTTCAGGATTGTAAACTGTTCCAGATATATTTTAATGATGTGTCATAGGGGGTATAAAATCATGTGACTCAAGGGACACTGGTGAAGGAGGGTAAAAAGAAATCATGTGACTCAAGGGACACTGGTGAAGGAGGGTAAAAAGAAATCATGTGATTCAAGGGACACTGGTGAAGGAGGGTAAAAAAATAAATCATGTGATTCAAGGGACACTGGTGAAGAAAGAAAAAAAAATCCACTTTTCTAGACGGAAGTAAAAACACAAATTAAACTGTTTTCAGTAGATTGTCAAGATCAGAGTTATACCAAAAAACTATTTGAACCCTTAGTTGATTACCAACACAGCATAACAGCCTGTCAGAATTTGCACAACACAATGAAAATCTGGGGTTTGGTATGACAGGAGATAGCTGTGTATCATCATACTTATAATAAAGAAATCAGTTTTTATTTACAAGTGTTATACACAAATTAAAGTGGGTCTAAAACTAAACCTTGAGGAACACCATGACATTTTCAGAATAGGAAGTAGGACGGCACGAGATGAGAAAATTGGTTACGTGTGATTACAAGCGAAAATATAGAAATGAGAATTTCCTAAATTTGCTCGACTTTATTCTCACCGATGTATTGTGCTATCAGATTGTAGAATGTGATTGTTTTAGCCAATCTCAGCTTTTTTGACCTCAAGGAAGATATTGAGGGACAACTAAGAAACTAACGGATATGCTGTGATTGTGTATCCTCCCCTTTAGTATAAAAAAAGGAAGAGACGATAGGAGGATCCCAAACAGTACCTCGTGGATGGACTTGCCAAATGGCCACAGGAAGTAGCAGGACAACTTCAAGCAAAGCCTGCCTGAAGAGGGTCAGAAAAAAACAAACAAATGAGACTATATCTGATTAATAATACACATTATCATAGATCTCGGGGGTGACTGGCTGACTTACCATAGGGTAGGCCAATGACAGTGATGAACATCAGCATGCTGACCAGGAAGTACGCCAGAGAGACCCACCAACCGAAGAGAAACAAATATGCTATATTTCCACATGTGATGAGATGACCTGACACAAAGAGGACCGACAGAAACTTGAATACAAAAGGGACTAGTTTTACAACAGGAACAATTTGATTCAGTGTCATTTATTGATATATGTATTTAGATTTTATATGTATTTATTTACATGTTAATTACAGGTCAGATATCATTATATATATATATAGTTGGGCCATTTATTTTTCTTACTCTTAAGGAGACTCATCAGGTTTATATCTGAAATGTGATCTATTCATGCCGTGATTATGCCAACACAGTATTTCTGATTAAGGGGGAAACATCAAATCAAACTTGTTAAAGGCTTTATATGTGATTTTTTTTGATCCAGCAGATGTCGCCCTTGAGCACCAGCATGAAACCAAAACAACTCGCGCTGCATTGTTCAGCTCACACTGTACGACTGAATCGTTTACGACGCCCGACCAGACCTTGAGATTGACGTGCTCACACTGTACGAGCCGATTGTCGGGCACGGCCGGAGAGCTCACACTGTACGAGTGAAATCGTGACGGAGCGTTGACAATTGTTAATAAAGTTTCATTTGAAAAAAACAAAGGACGACGGTTGGTGAAAGAAGAAGGAAGTGGAAGTTGTTGTAGGATATAGAAAAGTTGATACAATCGTAGATATATGGAGACAAGTTTCAGAAAAGTGCTGCACCGATGATCTGTACCGGGTTGCGTCCTGCCGCTGGTTGCCATGACTACAGTCCTCCCTTGTCTCTCGTGATTATATTGTAGTCACACACAACTTCTGCCGGACCCTTTCACGACGTAATCGTCAAGATTTTAAATTCTAAATATTAAACATGTTTGAAATAAATCGGGGCGTCCCCGACGATCGCCGGGCAGATCGGGGACGTTAAGATTGGATCTTTGGACCGCTCACACTACGAGATAATCTGAACAGATAATCGGGTCCGAGCAGCCTCGAGTCGGGAGAGACCCTGAGATTGTCAGGAAGGAAGAATCAGAGCTCAAATCGGCCCGATGATCCTGCAGAGTGAGCCAGACTTAAGTCTCTACAGAGAATACCAACTAAAAGAGCTTCCTGCTAAACAGCACTGCTTTATTATACAGTTAAGTGTAGGACTGTAACAGCTTGATTACGTTATAAAGAACAACACCACACCTTACACACTACATGAGAACTATCAAAACTGTACCTGTATGTGGTTTAATGACTTTCAATTCAGAGTAGAGCTCTTTCACCACCTCTGACCTGTCTTCAAATGGACGCTCGGTCACATGGCTTTTCCATTTTCTGAAACCAAACTTAACACATAAGACACAAAGTTTGAGGTGTTAACAGGCCTGCTGTGATCATCTTTTGATTTGTTTAAGTTTAAAATTTGCCTTCAGACTTCTTACCCTGTAGTTGTTAACCAGTTTGTTTGCTTCCACTTCGTTCTCTGCGCTGATGATTCTCTTGCTTTGGATCTCCACCCAACCGTCATCACAGGTATGGTGGATCGGACCTTAAAACATCCAGGAGCAGCATAACACATAAGTGTTTCACAGAGATCACAACTGCTTTTCATATAATAATCTAAATTAGTAACACTTTATATTAAGGTGCTTATAATAAGCATTTATAACAGGTAATAAGTCACTTACAAGTCACTTATAAGACCTTATTAGATTCTTATTAACACAAATAACACTATAGAAATGTTAATATAGGCATAATTAACACATTTATTATGTCTTATTAGATACTTATAGGCTCTTATTTAAAACTTATTAACACTTTATATACCGTCATAAACATTAATAAGATGCTTATTAACATTAATAAGACTTCATGAGTGTTAATTAAACTAAAAATTAATGTAAAAGATATTAATTAACACAAAGAAACTTGTTTATAGACCACTTATCAACATTCATAAGATGTTTATTAACATTGGTAAGACTTTATTAGGTTCATATTAATTACTTATAAAGATTAATAAATACTTTATTATGCACTTATTAAGAGTTAATAAAGCTCCTCTGCAGGTACTGGATTATAAGTGAGTTATTACCTGTTATTAATGCTTATTACAAGCAGCTTAATATAAAGTGTTACCTCTAAATTAGTTGGTACACAGTACTCACATGAATGTGCTGAACTGCATTTAGTTGTGCACAGGGCAGGACATACGGAGTGATGTTGAAATGAAGGAAAAGTGTCTGCTGGATTAAGCTGACCGCCACATAGTCCCTCATGGCTTGGTTCACGATTGTGACCTGCCCGGGGATCATGCTGCCATGGAGGATCTGCAACAACAAGCAAAAAAATGATTTTTTTAAACTTATTACTCATCTACTTATCACTCCACTGTTCATCTCCTTACACTGGCTCCCGGTTACTGCTCGCATCAAATTTAAAACTCTGCTGCTCGCTTACAAAACAGCGACAAAAACGTCTCCTCCTTACTTTAACTCTCTCATCCAGATCTACACTCCCTCCCCCCACTACGCTCTGCCAATGAAAGGCGTCTGATCCAACCTTCACAACAGGGTCCTAAGTCTCTGACTAGACTCTTCTCCTCTGTCGCCCCCCGGTGGTGGAATGAACTTCCAAACTCCATGTGATCTGCAGAGTCCCTCTGCACCTTTAAGAAAAAGCTAAAGACCCAGCTCTTTCATGAATACCTACTAACTTAATGATGATGGTCTCCATATTATTGATGATGATGATGGTAATGACGATGGTTTTTGTTTGATAACGACGACTTAGATGGTTAGAAGATGGTTTCTATACTGATTAGAGCTCTCAAGAACTGCCCTCAATGTTGTGCTTTGTCTCTGGTCACTTCCTGTCAGCACCTGTGTGTCCAATCAGACTCAAAGCTGATCGTTTGCTCTTACTCACATTGTTCCCTTTTTTCTAGATCCTTGCTGGTGTTGTAGTTACTCTCTGATGTACGTTGCTTGTGAATTGTAGATTATTAAATAAAAGCAGTTTAAAATGCAGTCAAGGGTAAATGATTGCCATTATTAGTGACGTGCAAATTATGTCAGTCTAACACCCAAAGATTATTCATTAAACACTGCAAAAGAAATTGTCTCTTACATCTTAGAAGCTGTGACCAGCATACGTTTGAGGTTTTTGTGTGAAGGACGATCAAAACAATAAAAGTGGTCATCAAGGTCGTCCCTAACAAGAGTCTTTGTCTTGAGAAGAGTGTCCACGTGTCGTGCACCAACTCTACCCTAGTCTGTGTCAGCTATACCCAGAGTCTGCACTGCACTTCTTCTTTACTACACTGTACTGCTCAGACTCGCCCACAGCATTCACAATACTGTAGTACAAGATCCAAGCAAGAAGCTCCTTCAACTTTTCACAGCTACTTAAGGAAGTAACTACAAGCAGTTTTGTGTAGATGCGTGTGTGTTTGTGTAAATGTTGTGAGACACATATAAGTGAATTGAAAGTCAAATTTCACCTTTAGAGGCAGTAAGCGTTTCTGTCTATCTATTATTATTAGATTACTGCCTCAGAGACAGACAGCTGCAGGGAAGTCAGAAGCATGACAGTCATTAAGTAAGGAGGAGATTGTGTGCTGGAGGTTATTCATTTATTTCCAGGAGTTTTTCTCTCACAAGATACAGGATTTGTTTTATGAATAAATACAAAAAAGAAATCACTGGCAACACGGAACAAACTTGACTTCCTCTTTTGTTCTAAACAGGATGTCCACACACTTAAGGTGTCTCGGGCTTGTTTCCTCTTTTAGTTTTGCTCACTGAAAATTTGACAAAAATAAAAAAATACATTTATTCTGCAAACTTGAGATTTAGATAGGCTATGTCGCTGCCAGGAAATTACCACCAATTATTCAATTCATTGACAAAAGTTAATCAAGTAGCCAACTATGATAAGTGAATACGTATTTAAAAGCGAGAATGTCAGCGGCTCAATCTGGTTCGATTTGAGGATCTGAAGCTTACTTTTTATTTTTTTCAAATGAATGTTTCTATTTAATAAAATAACCAAACAGACTGCTCAATAATACAATCAAAACAGTTGATAGTCTATATTGGTATAGAATAATAATAGAATAGAATAGAATAGAATGACTTTATTGATCCCAAACTGGGAAATTGTGGCGTTACAGCAGCAGGTTATCCAAACACACAATATGAGCAACAAACACAATATTAGCAAATCTAAACACAATATAATATTAAATACAAAGTAAATAAGCATTAAAAATATAAAAACTAAGAATGAGAATATATACAACCAGGATTTAACTAAGCAAACAATATACGATTTTCCAATATCAACATGAACACTTTTAACACGAATTGGGTGCTGACCAGACAGGCAGGCTACACACCAGACACACACACACACACACACACACACACACACACACACACACACACACACACACACACACACACACACACACACACACACACACACACACACACACACACACACACACACACACACAGGGGGCGTAAAGCCGTTGTATGAATACGACATGCACGTCTCCTCACTGTTCATAAGGACCACAGGTTTAATATGGAGAAGATATTGTTATTGTAGGCACAGTTACTGTGATACAAATAAAGTTGTTGACGTTACCACAGGATTGTGTGTGTTCAGTCGGCCTCCTCCTGCGGCTTGATTCCGAGCTGTGCGGAGATGAAATAGACATTTTAAATAAAACAACAAAACACCTCCCCGTTCAGTCTAATGTCAGCCGGTCGTCTGACCAGATTACAGCCACAGTGAACAGACGCTGCTGTCGCTCTCTGGCAGAAAGGCGTACTGCTTTACGGCGATTTAGAGCGTGTAGAATTGTGGGAAATGTAGGCAAAGGGTAGAGTTGCTATAAGTGAAAACTACAGAGTGACTAGGGTCAACCGACTTGCAACGGCCTAAACGACTTACATTAGGAGCAAAGAAACAATATTAATTAAAATGCAAAAGTAGGCTACATGCAAAAAAATAAACGCGGTAGGTAGAGACAGTCACAGTGGAGTGAATTTATTATCAGATGATAATCCCCACTGGAGCAGAGTGCCTTCAGGGGACTGATGTCCCACTGTATGATGTGCAAAAATCTAACTTTATTACATGTACAAAAAGCCACACATCTTTGAGAAATAGTGTTATTTAAAAAATATATATATATTTATTCGCACACATATAAGAATACATCAAAATAGGATTAACAAAAACATAAAAGGTGTGTCAGGAGAGGTCAAGAAGCCAACAGGCTTATACAGGGAACCTCACCTCTTAAGAGACAAATAAATCAACTAAGCAAATCCAATTACACAATTTCAAAACAAAATTAAATATAAACACATATACAGTAACCTATACACGTATTCATACACTCACACTTAGACACATACATACAATAGAAAGACTGAGAATGTTAACCCTCTATCAGTTAAATGAAACAGGCATTGATCTATTAAAAAGGGAGTGAAATGAGTGAGTGTTGGATGGGCCAATAGCTCTGCAAAGTTAGCTCCCCCCTCCCACAGGCCTGTGCACTCAATGTTGAAGACTGGATTTGCAGTTTGTCTAGTTGTTTTTTTTAGATAGGCTATAGGCTATATATTTCTTTATGGAGCATCACTGTAGTGCATTTGATGTTAAAACAGTTCTTTTGGCTTATCACAGCACTTTTTGTTTATTTGCAGCTTGCTCCATTTGTTTTTGACACTTGCATCTGCTTTTGAATTAAGTCGTTTTCAAAATTTTGATGCATGTTTTTTCAAATATTAGTAATTTCAGCTGTTGCAGGTCAGTAGCTCTTGTCAGCCACAGTAAAAAACACTTTTTAATCGAAGGTAAAGCCCAAGTTTTTCCCCCTTTTCCACAGAAACTGTTCTCCATGAGCCTGCAGGATGTGGATTCAGGATTAGATTTGTATTTAGTTTTTTATATTTATAGGGCTTTTTATGCCTTTTTTCATGACAGAACATTGGATAAAGTCAAACAATGGGGAGAGAACAACATCAGGGAACAACAGGCAGGATATGCAACACAGGTCGCACCCGGGCACACACTGTTGAGGACTTCAGTGTCAACACACCAAATTCTAGGCTACCGGCGCCCCAAGGATGAGATTTTTTAATAGAAAACACTATTTACACATATACGGGACAAGATCAGCATATTTATTCATAGGGGTTATAACCGCTCCCAAAGTTTCTTCATCATCTGGTACAGCTAAGCCCTGCACGCTCCAACTGATGTTTGACCAATATTTATTATTTTCCTTTTGTCAGCAAACACAGTGAAATGCTAAAATGAAGTAAATAAAGACACAAGCATTTATGAGCACAGATGACTATACAAAAACAAAATGTCCGTTACAAATAAAAATACAATTACATACCGTGTGCGCCTTCTAACCGGAAATGTTTAGGCTTTGCAGTCTTTTAGTGTCTCCTTCATCTGTGTCCTACCGTTGGTGCTAGCTTCTGGCACATGGGCGGTTCTAGGCAGGGGCCAACAGCGGCCCCTGTAACAATGAGCTTGGTCCCCCCTGTGGCCACCCCTCCAAAAGGAAGAGCCCCCCCCTAGTATTTGACTCAACAACCGGACTCACAAATCTAGTATTAAATTCTGTTACTGAAACAAATATAAATCATGGTATTTCATTTTCATTCAGTCTATTTTTCACCTGGTTTAATGTTCCCCTCTGACAAAACAACTGGGCCCAGTTTGGCCCCTTCAGTAAAAGTGGTGTAGAACCGCCACTGTTCTGGCAGCACGTTTTATTGCTTCAATTTAACATGCTGAACACTCAGCGTAATACACAATTAGACCAGTAGGTGTCAGTAACAGAGCATAGAACATTTCAAAATAAAACATTTTCTCTGTAATTACAACAAAATCCTGTTCAAAGAAATATAATTTTCTGTGACAGCTACAGGGGTGCCAAATCAACACAGACTGAAAGTTCTTCAAGTGAGCTCTAAAGTTGAGTTACGCTTAAAAACCATTGATTGTTTTTATGACTAAAACTCCTTTAAACAGAAGAAATATCTACTTTCAACCCTACTATCATTTCCTTCATATATAATAATAATAATCTTTAATAGATGTTAACATGAACGTTACATCCCAGTACGCCTGTAAATAAAAATATGTAAACAATAGTCTCTGTATTTAGGTTAGTATATTGTCTTTCCATTTACAGTTGAGGAAGAAATATAATGTTAAACATATCCCATGTTGTAATGGTAATTTTCCATTTTTTTTTCCTTTGCTCCATTTATTGTCATTAATACACAGGTAGGGGTGAAGTCTTACGCAGATGCAAACAATGATTTTCCAGCCGTTATTAAAGTTGAGTTGAAGGTTTATTGAAGTGACTTGATGGAGATATGAGAACAAAAAACATACCATTTCCAGTGAAGCGTAGCTAGTAGAATGAATGAATTGTAATTTGTCTGAGTGCTGGTCTGAAACATGAATGCTGGTCTGGTGAGAACTGTCTGTGCTCCCCCTACCCGTGCCTGGTGTGTGTGTGTGTGTGTGTGTGTGTGTGTGTGTGTGTGTGTGTGTGTGTGTGTGTGTGTGTGTGTGTGTGTGTGTGTGCTATACTGAGGAATCTGTAGAAATAAAAGACAACAATAATCAGACCACTGCTGAAGTGGAATTGGCTGGAATGGCCCATTACTTTAAATTAGTTTGAATACAATGTAAAATTATATAATGGCTGTATGATTTTAAGTAAACAACAATGTTATTCTGTATTTTACCTCACGTCATAAACTAATGATATTTAATCGAGTGAGATATAAATTAGAAAAACGTTTTTTTTTTATCTCAGTCAAAAACGTGTTTCATCTGTCTTGCACTTTACACGCCTGATTGTATTTAATACACTTACGTATATAGCAATAGTTGAAGATGTGAAAACAGGCAGATTTTCAGTGAGTGGATTATATTACTCATTACAATTACAAATTCAATGTACCTTAAATAGGTATCCTTTAAATTTGAGAATTTGTTAAGCCATGATAGTTATGGATGCAACACTGAGACTTTAAAAACACTGACTGGACAGCGTTTTATCTAAAATGTAGGCATCACCTGTATGTTCAGTTTTTGTTTGTGGTTTAAAGCAGACTTTGCCAAGACATTTTTACTGAAACCTTTCTGCTTGTTGCAGTTGCCAGTTCAATGGAGCTGGTAAACTTCCATAAAGTTTGGCATAAATTATCTTTAAAAAATAATTGGAGGTAGAGATCTATATAATCTGTCTTGTGATTTGGCCTACTTCTCAATGTCATAAAAATATTTGATCTCCAGAGCTAAAGACAAACTGCTTATGTAGCAAACTGGATAGGGCCTTGCACTAGCAAAATAAATATTTGACTAATAAATTATGGGGCCACTAGGACCTTTCTAAAGGTTTTTGTGACCTAATCAATTTCAATGTCAAACTGTTATCTAACTCAGTAACCTGAACACATGTTTCATCCTCATGTCCACCCGTACAACTGATCCTCTTGACTTGCCAAAGGGCAAATCAAAACTTCCACTTCAGTGGCGTGGGAAAAAAAACACATAATCGGAGGGTTTTTATTGGCTATTAAAACGATAGTCTGCTATGTTTGGTGGTGATTTGGCCTTAGAGGTGTCTTTTCCCACACCAAGCTTAGTTGCATATAAAGGTGGCAGCTTACATTGTATATTTGGGGACTGTAGATATCAAACTGCTGTCAAACCATGGCGAAGCTCTGGACTGAGACGTCTTTCATGATTCTAGCACTGCTAGGATGCTTAGCTGGGACAGAGGTAGAAGCTCAAGTGACACAACAAAAGCTGTGGAGTCTGCCACAGGATCCTCAATACCCTCAAAAGCCACAGGTCCAGCCTCCACCACCACAGGATCCTCAATACCCTCAAAAGCCACAGGTCCAGCCTCCACCACCACGGTATCCTCAATACCCTCAAATGCCACAATTCCAAGTGCCTCCTCCAAAGAAGGCTCCTCAATACCCTCAAACGCCACAGTTCCAAGTGCCTCAACAGCCTCAGGATCCTCAATACCCTCAAAAGCCACAGGTCCAGCCTCCACCACCACAGGATCCTCAATACCCTCAAACGCCACAGTTCCAGCCTCCACCACCACAGGATCCTCAATACCCTCAAACGCCACAGGTCCAGCCTCCACCACCACATGATCCTCAATACCCTCAAAAGCCACAGGTCCAGCCTCCACCACCACAGGATCCTCAATACCCTCAAAAGCCACAGGTCCAGCCTCCACCACCACAGGATCCTCAATACCCTCAAACGCCACAGTTCCAGCCTCCACCACCACAGGATCCTCAATACCCTCAAACGCCACAGGTCCAGCCTCCACCACCACATGATCCTCAATACCCTCAAACGCCACAGTTCCAAGTGCCTCAACGGCCTCAGGATCCTCAATACCCTCAAAAGCCACAGGTCCAGCCTCCACCACCACAGGATCCTCAATACCCTCAAACGCCACAGTTCCAAGTGCCTCAACGGCCTCAGGATCCTCAATACCCTCAAACGCCACAGTTCCAAGTGCCTCAACAGCCTCAGGATCCTCAATACCCTCAAAAGCCACAGGTCCAGCCTCCACCACCACAGGATCCTCAATACCCTCAAACGCCACAGTTCCAAGTGCCTCAACGGCCTCAGGATCCTCAATACCCTCAAACGCCACAGTTCCAAGTGCCTCAACAGCCTCAGGATCCTCAATACCCTCAAAAGCCACAGGTCCAGCCTCCACCACCACAGGATCCTCAATACCCTCAAAAGCCACAGGTCCAGCCTCCACCACCACATGATCCTCAATACCCTCAAAAGCCACAGGTCCAGCCTCCACCACCACATGATCCTCAATACCCTCAAAAGCCACAGGTCCATCCTCCACCACCACAGTATCCTCAATACCCTCAAATGCCACAATTCCAAGTTCCTCCTCCAAAGAAGGCTCCTCAATACCCTCAAACGCCACAGTTCCAAGTGCCTCAACAGCCTCAGGATCCTCAATACCATCAAAAGCCACAGGTCCAGCCTCCACCACCACAGGATCCTCAATACCCTCAAACGCCACAGTTCCAGCCTCCACCACCACAGGATCCTCAATACCCTCAAACGTCACAGGTCCAGCCTCCACCACCACATGATCCTCAATACCCTCAAAAGCCACAGGTCCAGCCTCCACCACCACAGGATCCTCAATACCCTCAAAAGCCACAGGTCCAGCCTCCACCACCACATGATCCTCAATACCCTCAAACGCCACAGTTCCAAGTGCCTCAACGGCCTCAGGCTCCTCAATACCCTCAAAAGCCACAGGTCCAGCCTCCACCACCACAGGATCCTCAATACCCTCAAACGCCACAGTTCCAAGTGCCTCAACGGCCTCAGGATCCTCAATACCCTCAAACGCCACAGTTCCAAGTGCCTCAACAGCCTCAGGATCCTCAATACCCTCAAAAGCCACAGGTCCAGCCTCCACCACCACAGGATCCTCAATACCCTCAAAAGCCACAGGTCCAGCCTCCACCACCACAGGATCCTCAATACCCTCAAAAGCCACAGGTCCAGCCTCCACCACCACATGATCCTCAATACCCTCAAAAGCCACAGGTCCAGCCTCCACCACCACAGGATCCTCAATACCCTCAAAAGCCACAGGTCCAGCCTCCACCACCACAATATCCTCAATACCCCCAAATGCCACAATTCCAAGTGCCTCCTCCAAAGAAGGCTCCTCACTACCCTCAAACGCCACAGTTCCAAGTGCCTCAACAGCCTCAGGATCCTCAATACCCTCAAAAGCCACAGGTCCAGCCTCCACCACCACAGGATCCTCAATACCCTCAAACGCCACAGTTCCAGCCTCCACCACCACAGGATCCTCAATACCCTCAAACGCCACAGGTCCAGCCTCCACCACCACATGATCCTCAATACCCTCAAAAGCCACAGGTCCAGCCTCCACCACCACAGGATCCTCAATACCCTCAAAAGCCACAGGTCCAGCCTCCACCACCACATGATCCTCAATACCCTCAAACGCCACAGTTCCAAGTGCCTCAGCGGCCTCAGGCTCCTCAATACCCTCAAAAGCCACAGGTCCAGCCTCCACCACCACAGGATCCTCAATACCCTCAAACGCCACAGTTCCAAGTGCCTCAACGGCCTCAGGATCCTCAATACCCTCAAAAGCCACAGTTCCAAGTGCCTCAACAGCCTCAGGATCCTCAATACCCTCAAAAGCCACAGGTCCAGCCTCCACCACCACAGGATCCTCAATACCCTCAAACGCCACAGTTCCAAGTGCCTCAACGGCCTCAGGATCCTCAATACCCTCAAACGCCACAGGTCCAAGTGCCTCAACAGCCTCAGGATCCTCAATACCCTCAAAAGCCACAGGTCCAGCCTCCACCACCACAGGATCCTCAATACCCTCAAAAGCCACAGGTCCAGCCTCCACCACCACAGGATCCTCAATACCCTCAAAAGCCACAGGTCCAGCCTCCACCACCACATGATCCTCAATACCCTCAAAAGCCACAGGTCCAGCCTCCACCACCACATGATCCTCAATACCCTCAAACGCCACAGGTCCAGCCTCCACCACCACATGATCCTCAATACCCTCAAAAGCCACAGGTCCAGCCTCCACCACCACAGGATCCTCAATACCCTCAAAAGCCACAGGTCCAGCCTCCACCACCACAGGATCCTCAATACCCTCAAAAGCCACAGGTCCAGCCTCCACCACCACATGATCCTCAATACCCTCAAAAGCCACAGGTCCAGCCTCGACCACCACAGGATCCTCAATACCCTCAAACGCCACAGTTCCAAGTGCCTCAACGGCCTCAGGCTCCTCAATACCCTCAAAAGCCACAGGTCCAGCCTCCACCACCACAGGATCCTCAATACCCTCAAAAGCCACAGGTCCAGCCTCGACCACCACAGGATCCTCAATACCCTCAAATGCCACAATTCCAAGTGCCTCCTCAATACCCTCAAATGCCACAGTTCCAAGTGCCTCAACATCCTCAGGCTCCTCAATACCCTCAAAAGCCACAGGTCCAGCCTCCACCACCACATGATCCTCAACACCCTCAAATGCCACAATTCCAAATGCCTCCTCCAAAGAAGGCTCCTCAATACCCTCAAACGCCACAGTTCCAAATGCCTCCTCCAAAGAAGTTTACTCAATACCCTCAAATGCCACAATTCCAAGTGCCTCCTCCAAAGAAGTTTCCTCAATACCCTCAAATGCCACAGTTCCAAGTGCCTCCTCCAAAGAAGTTTCCTCAATACCCTCATTTCCCAAGTTATCCTCAATATCCTGAAGGGAAAAGGGTAAGTCCTAGAACATATTCTATTTATGAGCCCCCTGAAAATCCATCTCAACCATCTCAACCACAACTACCACATAACCCACAGGAGCCATCTCAACCGCAGCAACCACATCAACCATCTCAACCGCAGCAACCACATCAACCACATCAACCGCAGCAACCATATCAACCGCAGCCACAATATAAACCTACATCTCTACAGGCACGTTTTGAGACGTGTGAGGTTGCAGAGAGCCAGAAAGTGCCATGTGGAAATCCTTATATCTCTGCTGCTGCATGTGAAGCCATCAGCTGCTGCTTTGATGGTCGACAGTGCCATTTTGGAAAAGCAGGTAGGTTTGGAAATAAAAGTCTTGACGAATATAAAGTGGACTCTAGTCAATTTTTCAACATTTTCAATGCCCTTTTTTAAGACAAAAAAAAAATTCAATTGAGCTCTAGATTCCCATTATTTGGTAAGTAAAGAAAGTTGGAATGCAATGATGCTAAACTATAATAAAAAATATCGGTCTATTTGGATTTTTATTGAAAGTCCTTTAGCATGTGGATGTTAGCATACAGGTAATTTAACATAACCAATTACAGTTTACCCTGAAATACTAGATTTAATTACTTTAGCCTTGTTCCATTTACTTTTGGTCAATTATGTCTAATATTCTAACCTATGATTTCCTGTTTTTATGACAACAGTGACTGTCCAGTGTACCAAGGATGCCCAGTTCATTGTAGTGGTGGCGAGAGATGCCACTCTGCCCAATATCGATCTTGAGTCAATTTCACTGTTGGGAGAAGGTCAAGGCTGTACACATGTTGGCTCTAACTCTGGCTTTGCCATCTACCAATTTCCTGTCACTGCATGTGGCTCTGTTGTTATGGTAACACCGTCATTTTCCTGACTTTTTGACCTTTATAAAGTAACTTTGGAGTTCATTATCCCAACTGTAATTTTTTTTTCACATTTTGTAGGAGGAGCCTGGGGTCATAATCTATGAGAACAGGATGTCTTCCTCATTTGAAGTTGGAGTTGGGCCTCTGGGGGCCATTACCAGAGACAGCAGCTATGAGTACATGAAACGTTTTTTTTTTAAACTTCTCTTGAGTCAAACAATCAAACAATGTTATGACCAAAAAACATAATGCCAGTTGTCCTTTTCAGGTTGCTCTTCCAGTGTAGGTACACTGCCACTTCTGTGGAAACTCTGGTTGTTCAACTATTACCATTAGATAATCCTTTTCTATCAGTTGCGGCTTTTGGACCTATCAGAGTACACTTGAGGTTGGCAAATGGACAATGCAACTCAAAGGGTTGTTATGAAGGTATGTATGTCTCAGCCTGCTCGTGTTATTTGTCAATAATTTCACAATGTTGGCTGTCATACTAACTGGTACTCCTGCTGTCACAGCGGATGTGGCCTACAGCTCTTACTATACAGAGGCAGACTATCCTGTGACTACAGTACTGAGGAACTTTGTGTACGCGGAGGTTCAACTTCTTGAAAAAACGGATCCTAACCTTTTCCTGACTCTTGGACGCTGTTGGACAACCACAAGCCCCAACCCCCACAGTCTGCCCCAATGGGACATTCTGATAGATGGGTACGAAACATTTAACATTGTCCTTTTCATCACAGTGGGTTACATAATTGTAAGAGTTTGCACATCTTTATTGGTCTCATATTATCACTAATCAGTCTGGAAAGTAGTGCTATAAAAATACTGGCTTTAAATGCCCAGCCACTACCATCGGACTGTGCCATCCTAACCATCACCCAGCGCCTAGCCACCACCATCAGACTGTGTCGTACCATAAACCATGGCCATCGTCATTCATGCACAGCCTGCTCCGACCTCCACCTCAGCAGCAAGGGAGTGTGGACAACCGCAACGCGAGGAATACAAAGGAGAACTCCTGCCTGGATATTATCCCATATGCTCTTTTGTAAGGGTCTCAAGATAGCAGTTATTATGAATTGGTGCTATACAAATAATGATTGATTGATTGATTGAAATTGATATGATTTTTGACGTAAGATTTTGGTTTCAAACATTGTTAAAAAACTACAAATAAGGAACCTGCAAACAAGCAGACAGATAAAATTCTGTTTTGCGCTTGTTTGTTTTTTGACAAGTATAGTGCTAAAGAAATTCTCAAACACTACGTTAAATTTGATTAACACTTCCGAAAAAGGAGTTGGACGAAGTGAAAACTTAAAAAATCCTTCCCCTTATCCATTATCTAATAACTATTCAGTAAGCTACTTTATTATATTTATTAACAAATAGGCTACATTAATTTATTTCCTTAAACTTCTTCTTCTTCTTACATTTATTTGTCAAAGAAAATATAGATTCATTATATAAAAATATCAATTCATAGCTTATATATTTATCTTTTTACAATTGAAAAGTTGCATTTTATGTGGTAAAACCAGTGAAAAGTAGAGAAGGTGGAGTGATATATGACCAAGAAACTACTTGGTTCTGTTTAATACAAAGAAATTGACTTAAAACTTTACATAGTACATCACCAGCATACATCAGGAAGACTTTTGAACCTTCTTATCCATTGTTATATTATTGTCATTGCCTTAACTTTTCTTTATCTCAATCCAGTTGTCCAAACAGGGATGATCGCTACTTGTCATCACTGGTTCCAGTTGGTCCCTCCTCAGGTCTTGATTTCCCAAGTCACTACAGGCGTTTCATTTTCAAAATGTTTACCTTTGTGAACAAAGAGTCAATGGAACAACTGAGGGAACAGGTATATGATTATAAATCCTAACATAAGAAATTGATGCATAAATATTAGATTGGCCAACACCATTTCTCTTGTATAGGTGTTCCTTCACTGCAGTACAGCGGTTTGCTCTGCCATATCGGGACACTCCTGCGAACCGTCATGCTACAGGAAAAGTAAGTGGCTATTTTCTTATCTGCAGAATTCAGAAGAAACATGAATAAATGGGTACATTGATGCATACATCTGACCATGTTTGTATGACTGTCTGTCTGTAGAAAGAGATGTCGAGGCTGTGGAGCAGAAGACAGACGAGCCAAAGGTTGTGGTCTCTGTTGGACCTGTGATCATTGTCCGTGATAAGCAGTAAAAAGCAAAATGAAAAGAACCTTTTGTAAAAGAAATTAAAAGCAATAATGAACATATTTTCAGTCAATTGTGGTATATAAATATAAGTTGTAATTTGCCTTAAAAGACTAGTTCTTAAGTTGGGTCATTGGTCCACAAATTATTGTAGTCAAGTTTTCTTCACAATTGAAAATATATACAGTATATAATACAAATGTCCTCCATGAATTGAGTTTTGACACTCTGTCTGCAATAAGTAATTTTACCTGATACCGTTTTAAGCTTTATTAAGTGGTGAAGTCGTATATGATTAAATTTGAATGAAAGTTTTTATTACCCTCTTAAGGAGGGAAAAAACATAAAAAAACATTTCTGAGTTCAATTAATTTATGCAAAATAGCACAACTAAATACAGCTTCAAAAATTATGATAGTTAAATCAACTCGTGTCTGACACAGTCTCAGAAAAAAATGTTGGTACAATGGCATTTTTATTTTCTGAAAATCTATGTATTAATATTAGTATCAGTATTTGATTGGAATTAACTGGAGTGAGTTGAACTGTGAAGAAATACTTTATCTTTGATATACAGGGTTATTAACACTGCGTAAACTGTGTTTGATAACATTGAAAAGGATACCGTTTTTTAAAGCCAAAGGAGAAACAAAAAACTGTTTTACATGCATTTGATTAAATTGCATTTTTTACTTAACTGTGATCATAATGATGTGTCCGAAACAATAAAAGATGAAAAAAAAAAAGAAGAATCATTTATTTTATTGTTTGAATATTCACTGTATGCAAATTGCAAGGGTCGGTTTGACCAGATTTTTTTACCTTGCACGAGAAGACAATACTTAGAATGTAATTTCTTAACGCAATAATGATGCCATCTCCCCTTGGTATAAGCACAGTATGTGTCAAAAAACACAAAGTGTAGGCTAGTAATACAAAGTTTAATATTAGTCAGAACATATAGGACATTCATTACATTTTGATCTTGTACAGTGGTAGAGATCTGTCAAGAGCATTGAAAGATACAACTGTTTTAGTTGAAAAAGGAAAAACAAGTATTTATAAGAAGACTTGTTTTGAGGTTTTGTAACGGAAAAAAATCACGTCTGAGCTGTTTGTAATTGAAACCTCGAAAATGCATATTCACAAGCTAATCATATTAAGATTTGTTATAATATTAGTCTATGAAGTAACTATTTACACTCTGTTGGGTACATGTCATGGAATACAAGTGCAGTAAGGTAATAGTTAGTATACATAACTTCCAGCTCTAGTTATGACCTGCTCTGACTATTAGAATGTATATGTATTGTTTTGAAAAAATTGAAAAGTGCTATATAAATAAAGATATAATTATTATGTAATGTTGTTTATCTTAATTTTCCCAAACATTCAACTGATGCGTGATAAGACTGTCTTATATCTTACAATACAAAAAATAGCTAAGAATAGTCAGACAAGCAGTTCAACGATTGGTAAAATGTTTTTAAAATCTCTGCTAAGATTGTAATTTTTACTTTATGTTATGTATTAACAGATTTGTTGTTTTAATATTATTATCTTAGTCGCAAGTTAATTATAAAGTTGTCTCAAGATGGCAAAGCTTGTTTCCTCTGAGCAAAGTATTACTTGATCACATTATCTTTAAAAAATAGTGCTGATAAATTTTCACCAGAAAACAACTTGTGTGTAATGGATCATATTATTATATAAAAGTTAAAAATGAACGACCAGTTTATTTGACAAAATAATATTTCTGCATTTAATATTGCAAAAATTATGATTTGCTTTGTTCCCAAGTTGGTGGTATTTTCTTGGTAACAGTGAAATGTCATGGGTCTTTTTGAATTGTGTCAAATTATTACAGTTGATTTATTTAGGTAAAACTATCAATGAAATAACACATTATCGTCATAAGCCTATATGTTAAGTTTAATTTAACCAAAAGACAAAGATCCCTCTGCGCTCAGCTACATTCAGGAACATTGCCTTTAGCTGTAGAGACCGGCAGGTTTAATGCCATGCCAGAGGAAGACCCAGTTTGTTTGCTGTGTGAGTTAGGAGAAACTGAAAACGAGATTCACTTTTTGTTTTACTGCCCGATGTACGCTGACATCAGGGATGTTCTTTTTAAAAGAATGTCTTCAATTTATGTTGATTTCTTTTGGCTAGACGATTATGAAAAACTTGAGTTGTGTTTTAAAAAAAGGAACTTTTGTTATAGCAGATTTTGTTTGTAAAGCCTGTGGAAAAAAGACAGAACACATTGTTTAAGACTGAACTGTGACAGGAGCCGGCAACTTTGTAATGTTATGATTTGTAAATGTGAACCACTGCAACTGAATTCTTTGGAGTCTTATGAGCCCATGAGGGTTGGGCACTTTGTGTTCATGACACGAAAATAAATTACATTAAACAAAAAAATCAATCATTATGTCTCAAAATGATGTACAATTTGCAGTTATTAAAATAAGAAAAAACAAGCCCTCAATTTTTCAGCTGTATCCTACGAAGCTATAATAATTATATGATACTGCATCATTCTTTGACTAAAAGAGTCTTCTTAGTCTTATAAATGTAATTTTGACTGACGTGAATGGACTGAAGCTGCTCGGACACAAAGTCTGTCTGTCTATTTGTCTATTACAGACAGACTATTATAGAGGCCTGACAGTCCCACAGACAGTTTCAGCCTAACAGTGGTGGAGAATGACGTGAAGTCAGAGCCAGAGAAGCTGAGAATAAGAGAGAGATGAGCAGGAAAAAACGTCTCTGAAAACCTCTGAAACTCCACCAGAGAGAACGTCAATGAACAGACACAAAGCTCCTCTTCCTTTTGCTGAAAGGAAACAGACGTGAAAGAAATGCGGGACGGAGGTTGAGCTGCCTGTCGGTCCTTCATCATCATCTTCAGACGGACTCGTACAGCTTCTTCAGTTGGTTCTGTGCATCCAACATCAAATCAGACCTACTTGCTAATATCTCTGCTCCTGTCGGCCATCTTTAACAGATTAAACATAAACATGTCACATTTTAAATGTCTGAAGATTTTACCTTCAGGAAATTAGATAATGGTGATGAAACCAAGTCATCTTATTTCTTTCAGTCCAGATCTTTATCTACACTTTATTTCACACACCTGGCTCAGGTGAAGTCAGTCTAACGCGACAATGCTGCTGAAATCAATCCTTCAGGGGAGTTTAATGAGCCATGTTTGTTGAAAATGTTTTTAGAAAGGTGTTGAGTTCAATTTTTTAGGGGTGGCTGTGGCTAAGTTGGTAGAGTCGGTTGTCTCTCAACTGAAACGTTGGCTGTTTGATCCCCAGCTCCTGCAGCCACATTTCCAAGTTGGTGTATGAATGGGGTTAGTTACTTCTGATGGCCACTTCACATAGCAACCACTGCCTGAATGGGTATGAATAGGTATGTGTGACCTGTGGTGTAAAAGCACTTTGAGTAGTGTTAAGGCTGTATGTTTCCCTGTGCTGTGTGTTCCTTCTCCACTTCCTGTTGTCTCCAGCACAGGTGAAGCCACTAATTGAACAACAAGGCACACCTGGCCACAGTGTTTAAAAGACCAGTGATGGCTGCAGAAAGAGAAACATTTTGGAGGAGACGTTTGGAGTTGAGACTGCTGTGCCTCTCAGTCAGGGATTGTCTGTTGTCTTTTGTTAAGTTACTTTCTAATTTGATCTTTGTTATCTTTAAGTCTAAGTAATTGTAATAAATCCCTTTGTTTTGACTTTTGTTAAGGTGTTTAGTGTCTTTTAATGATGGCAAATGATTGCATCTTATCTTACAAATTCACGGTAAAAAAACAAAAACACAGCTAATTACAAATAGAATCTACGGCCATAGTGACCTTTAAAAGAGTGACTGTGACCCAAATGTTTTACATGTCAATATTTACTTAAGAGGCAAAATGTCATCCAAACCAGTGATCAGGAAGGAGACATGTTCCAGCCCCTCCTTTTACCAACACAACTGATGAGTTGTGAGCTTTATCAAAAGAGATGTTGAATCATTTGCCCTGATAATGTAAAAAAAAAAAATATTGCACAATAATACCCTGAAGCTTTTGAGTGGCTGTAGAAAAGACAGGGAGCTGTGATTGGTAGTTGTGTGGCCTCAGAGGTTTTTTTTCAAACCTTGTCACATATAAATTTGTCAGCACAAGTGATATACCAGGGAACTTTCTGGACCAAACTGCTGTTAAACCATGGCCAAGCACTGGAGTGCCACTTCTTTTGTGGCTCTAGCACTGCTTGGGTATTTAGTTGGGACTGAAGTTGACGCTCAGGTCTTACCGTGGCTGAAAAAGGGCTTTCAACCTCCTCGGGATCCTCAAAATCCTCAATTTCCACCGGCCCCACCTTCACCGCCACAGACTCCTCAAAATCCTCAATTTCCACCGGCCCCACCTTCACCGCCACAGACTCCTCAAAATCCTCAATTTCCACCGGCCCCACCTTCACCGCCAAAGACTCCTCAATATCCTAAAGTACAACCTGCTGCACCGCCAATTAATAACTATCATGGTTCATATGATCGATATGATCAAACCCCCCAAGACCCACAGTTCCCTCAACCACAGAATCCAGTGCCACAGATACCTGTCATCCAGAGCTGTGACGTTGAGGAAAGATTGAGAATCCCATGTGGAGCTTCTGACTGCTCTGCTGATCACTGTGAAACCATAAACTGCTGCTTTGATGGGCAAAAGTGCTACTTTGGAAAGGCAGGTATGTTTTTGAACTGTGTTGTTAATCTCAATTTAACAATTCTTGTTTAACTGATCAATTGAAAACTCTACTGTCAATAGCAGTCGGAAGGAAAAGATAGCCCTCAAAGACTAATCTTTCAACCTCCTAATGTTTTTAACTTTACGTTTGATCAATTATGTCTAATCTTCTAACCTATGATTTCCTGTTTTTTATGACAACAGTGACTGTCCAGTGTACCAAGGATGCCCAGTTCATTGTAGTAGTGGCGAGAGATGCCACTCTGCCCAATATCGATCTTGAGTCAATTTCACTGTTGGGAGAAGGTCAATTCTGTACATATGTTGGCTCTAACTCTGGCTTTGCCATCTACCAATTTCCTATCACTGCCTGTGGCTCTGTTGTTATGGTAACACCGTCATTTTCCTGACTTTTTGACCTTTATAAAGTAACTTTGGAGTTCATTATCTCATAACATAACATAATCATAACTGTAATTTTTTTTTCACCTTTTGTAGGAGGAGCCTGGGGTCATAATCTATGAGAACAGGATGTCTTCCTCATTTGAAGTTGGAGTTGGGCCTCTGGGGGCCATTACCAGAGACAGCCGCTATGAGTACATGAAACGTTTTTCAAAACTTCTCTTGAGTCCAAACAATGTTATGACCAAAAAACATAATGCCAGTTGTCCTTTTCAGGTTGCTCTTCCAGTGTAGGTACACTGCCACTTCTGTGGAAACTCTGGTTGTTCAAGTATTACCATTAGATAATCCTGTTCTATCAGTTGCGGCTTTTGGACCTATCAGAGTACACCTGAGGTTAGCAAATGGACAATGCAACTCAAAGGGTTGTTATGAAGGTATGTATGTCTCAGCCTGCTCGTGTTATTTGTCAATAATTTCACAATGTTGGCTGTCATACTAACTGGTACTCCTGCTGTCACAGCGGATGTGGCCTACAGCTCTTACTATACAGAGGCAGACTATCCTGTGTCTAAAGTACTGAGGAACCCTGTGTACGTGGAGGTTCAACTTCTTGAAAAAACGGATCCTAACCTTGTCCTGACTCTTGGACGCTGTTGGACAACCACAAGCCCCAACCCCCACAGTCTGCCCCAATGGGACATTCTGATAGATGGGTACGAAACATTTTAACTATCGTCCTCTTGATGGTGATGTGTTTTGATACACATTGTAGTTCTTTCCAGATCTGTTTAGTGGGATAATTCTTTTTTTTTTTTAAAAGCCTAAACTTTTCTTTCTCTCAATCCAGTTGTCCAAACAGGGATGATCGCTACTTGTCATCACTGGTTCCAGTTGGTCCCTCTTCAGGTCTGGATTTCCCAAGTCACTACAAGCGTTTCATTTTCAAAATGTTTACCTTCGTGAACCAACTGTCAGTGGATCCCCTGAGGGAACAGGTAATAAACATATATCAACAATCACATTTGCAAAAGTATTATTTGGTATTCTCCATATTCACACTACAGCCAGTTTCCTTTGATGTCATGATGGGAGACTTGCATGCTGTTTTGTCATATGCTGTGTTACAGCTAGTGAGTCAGATACTGATGGAAATACGACCAGTTGTAATATTTCACCACATGACCTTAGAGATAAAAGAATAAAAGATAAACTGCATATAACACATTAACAGCTTATACAAGCATTTCACCAATTTCTACCTATGATTGCAGTTAGGGATTTGTAGTCTATTGTGTATCGTAATTTTAGCTAAGAAGTTATTGAGTGCTAATGTTAGATGACATTAAACAACAACTAACCCAACACTTTCACCATATTTCTAGCTAATTTTAACAGTTAGCTACGTGCGGTATTTGCAATGTTATCAAGTAGAGATGTAAGCTAGGAAGTAGGTCAAAACGTATTGCCAATCTTGTTTGATCTTAAAATAAGTCAGATGTGGGGGCGCTGGTGGCGCGGTGGTTTATGCGCGCATCCCATCCCTTTCAAGAAATAAGTCAGATGTGCACAATAGCTTCACGATCATCGCTCTGCAGTTGCTAAATCCTTTAGTATCGAGTCATGTTAATAACATTTTTATAGTTTTATGACCTCGGTCACAGAAATATGACATTATCTTCTTGATAACAGAGTTTGTGTGCTTTCCGTTCTTGGATTGAAATGAGAGGAAAGTGGTCGCCATGTTACTTTGGAAAAACTGCAGTGCTAACCCTCTGTCTTGTTCAGGTGTACATACACTGCAGTACAACTGTTTGCAGTTCTACTCAAGGCAACTCATGCGAAACGTTGTGCTTCAGAAAAAGTAAGAAATAAATGTATAATCTGCAGAATTCAAAAAGCAACATGCGGTTGAATCTGACCATGTTTTGTATGATTGTCTTGTAGAGAGAGATGTCAAGGCTGTGGATCAGGAGACAGCTGGGCCAAAGGTCGTGGTTTCTGCTGGACCTGTGAGCTTTTCCCGAGCTGTGCAGTGAACCGAAGAGTGTCACGGTCAATAACATGGCAGAAAACATTAAGTAAAATCACTGAAGCAATAAATAACATTGTTGAGCTATTATTGGTGTGAGATTAATCAGACTTATATCATGGTTTTGTTTGCAAATCAAATAGAAGGCCAAACATATGATGCAGTAAATCTTAAACAAGCTTGTATTTCCTTGACAGATCAAGACGACTTTGTGTCACTTTTTGTCAGCTGTAATGTTCTGTAAATATCTTATTTTCTTCGCAAACTTTCTACCAAATTTATTGTAGAGACAATTTTAACACACAAGAGGCAATAATAAATAACTCCTGGTTATAAATGAGCCCTCGCAAATAAAACAAACTTTTCTTAACACGTTTTACTGTAATCAATAAGCCGTCACTTTTCCATTTGACCCAAGGTCTTGTTGTATTGAAAATATATTAGGTTAAATGTGTAAGTTTACGATAAATATCTAAATTCTAGCTGTACCTTGTAAGGGTTTGAAAATGGGGCTTTATGTCTCTTTTTGTTTTCAAAATAATAAAATGTTTTCAAGAATTTGCATTTTAAAAGGTGGCAATGGAGCTTCTTTAAGACAAAGTGTAGGTTTACAGCCCCCTGAATCCCCTCGGCACATTTTTATTTATTTTAACAGTTTCTGAAAATGTTACTGTTCCAATAAGGTCTGGAAGTTAAGAACACATCCAAATATGCTGAAACACTGATATAAAGCATTGATACCTTCACCCTGCATCGGTATTTTCCAGACAAAGGTAGCTTTAGAAAAACTTGAATGAACACTTGAATTTAGTCGTACTGGTCTGTCAGTTCAAATAAAAAGTTGAAAACTCAAGTTAACACAGGGACCCTTTAAGGCTTTATATGTGATTTTTTGATCCAGCAGATGTCGCCCTTGAGCACCAGCATGAAACCAAAACAACTCGCGCTGCATTGTTGTGTTAACATGCTAATGCTAGCGATCTTTATTATGCTGGTATCTTCACACTGCATGTAAATTTACCTGAAATGAGCGTGATCTAGAAACACAGTTAAGCAGTGAGTACAGTATGTTATTCTTCTTTTCTCTAGTCCCTCAATTAAACAACTTTTATACACGAGGGGAGGAGTCAGCCGGCCGTCCCGGCGATGTAAACAAAGTGAAGATAGGACTCTGAAAACTCTGAAAACATCACAGACAGTGGGACTCGGGTGTTACACCCATTGTAGACAGTCATGACTCAGAGTTATTTTCAGAGGATATACTTGATTTATATTATATTTAAGTGTGAAAAATCACATATAAAGACTTTGAGAGCAGGATTAAATGTATGTCCGAGCTGAGAATTAAAACATTACAATTTGCTACAGCGTGAGGGATCTATGCTACAGTGATGCTTTTGTGTCCACAGTAGCAGTTTTTCCCACCAAGGAGATGTCATACTTTTATAGATCCCATTATCACCTTGTCAGTAGGCCTATCAATCTGTATAGCTGGTATAAAATAAGTGTAGTGTAGAAAAGGTTATTCAATTACCTACATAGTGCGTACATTTACACTACAACTGAAAACAAAGTTTATTAATTGAAATCAAAGCACTGTGAGTTTTTAAGATGTAGAAAGGAATATTTATTAATTCAACGTGATTCTGTATCCAAAGCATGATTGCAGTTCCACCGAGCTGAGAAAAGAACCACCAGAGGATGAGTTGAATTCAGAGGAATTTAAAAATGATCACATAAATTAACAAGAGGAATATCTACACCCCCACATCCAGCAGGCGGTTTAGATATTTAACCTGAATGCACTTTTCAAATGACATCGTATATATCAGATGTGTTTGTCTGGAAAAGTCTTAATAACACTGTAAACACTTTCTGACCCCCCATGTGAAATATATTCCCAATCCCTATGAAACATGTCCTTGTCAGTTACATTTCATAATTCATCAGTTGATTGTCTTGCAAGTGAAATAAGTGCATCAACACTTCTTCTCTGGTACTGAAGTAAACTTAGGTGAAAAAATACAACAGCTTGCAGTGGGAACAATGGTGTGGCATATTATGAAAAAAATGAGACATGGAATATTTTATTTGAAAAACTTCAGGCACGGGTGATAATCATTTGGTGAGTTTTCCTTTACCAACAGATTCTTTGTAAGTTTTTGCTTTACAGGTCCTCGCTGCATAACCAAATGAACCTGGGTGTACCAAGAGTCACATGGAAAAAATAAAAAACTAAAGACAAAAAAATCTCCCTCACCAAATGTGTGTACACTGAACTTTTGAGTCCTTTGTCGCCCCTTTCCTGCTCATAAATGCTAAAAAAACAGGCGTTCACAGTGTGAGTCATACACCTCAGCTGTGTGCATTCACACACCTCCTTCTCCACTTCAGTCAGACTTGTCCTTCTTTTTGCCTCCTCCTCCTCCTCCTATGGGAACTCTGCTGACCACTGCAGAGCCAACAGCAGTTACTCCTCCAGCTACAGCGCACACTCCCCCTTTTACCAGCCCCACGCCCATCGCAGGCACAGCAGCGACAGAGCACACAGCGGTCTTGGTTAGGTCCAGACTCTTTCCCCCTAACCAGGTCACACCGCCAACCGTGGCTCCCACAGCTCCTTTGGTGACACCATACAGACCGCCTGCCAACCTGCCAAACATGCCCGGCTGTGTCTGTGGGTGGTCCTTGTTCTCTGATATAAAAAAAAAACAAGAAAAAACATTTTAAGATTCAATACATCACAGCCAAAGAATCAGAGACACAAATTGGTGTTTATGCTTTCAATTAAAAAACTGTTTGAAAACGGGTCTTTGTAGACCTCTGCATATTGCAGGCTAAAAGAACAATGGCATTAACATGGAGAAACAGTGGTAGGCTGAGTATTACACGATGGTTTAATGAAATGTCTCTGGAAAAGATAACATATACACTTAAAGACAAACAAGAATTATTTGACGATATCTGGGGCCTATATATTAATTTTCTTCGGGATAAAGATCTGTCACATATTTTGAGCGAGGCTGGTAAAGAGTTGGTGATGTCTGTAATTGTGGTCGTTTTTGCAGAAACTTTTCTCGGCAGAATATTTGTGATTAACAAATCATCTATGGCAATGTACTCCCTTTGGTTATTTTTATTTAATACAGACAGTAATCATTTTGCAACATTTTGTAATTATATTTTTATTTATTATTTTATTTTGTATTATTATATTTTACTTTTACCCCCTTATTTTTTAAATGTGTATATATGTGCATGTGTTTTTCTTTTTTTTTCTTAGAATTTATTTAATTGTAATTGTGTGTCTTGGAAAAATGTTTAAAACTCAATAAACATATTGTTAAAAAAAAAAAGAAAAGAGTCTGTGTGAAGATGTTTTAGCCCGATCATTTCTAGATTTTTTTTTTAATACCTACAATTCTACAATTCATCTGGCAGTCACTTTACACAAAGACACAACATCAGATAATTATACCTGTATGAGTTTGAATGTTTGTTTTTGTTGAAACTGTATGCTGTACAAATGTACATCTGATCTTAATGGGATAAACTTCACTAAAATAAACGTAAAATAAAACAATAATAAATACATCTTAGCCTGCTTGTTATTTTCTTTAGTAAGTCAAGGCTTTTAAGGAAACATCATAAAAGAGTTACATTTTTTACTTGGATCACTGTCCACTTATATCTCTATTCTACTTTATCTATTTTGTATTTTAACTTTTGTATTCAAACTGACAGTTTATATTTTAGTTGAATATTTTTAGCTTATACCTTGCACTGTCGTTACGCTATACTGCTCTAGGTGACTTTTGAATTCCCCCTAGGGACAAATAAAGTTTTTTTGAATGAACCATCATATCAAGTTGTTTCACAGTAATGCCAATTGACTAATCAAACTAGACCAAATCGTCCATAAAACTCATGGACGCTGGATACTTCAGATAGAGCCAATTACTAAACATTTAATAATCCTTATTCCCAATACAACTGTTCTACACGTGTTCTTAGAAAGACTGCTGCTGCAGTATAATCTCTCATCGTGGAGCACACATTGGGCTGAACAAACAGTTATTAATCCTTTACCTGTAGCTTCTGGCTCATCTTTAAGGTATGCAGGCATGTCATCGGGCACCTGCTGCTCCGCCTGACTCATCTCTCTGAAAAAAAGAAACGACCTAATTACCAATACAGCAACACATAAAAAAAACACAGAACTTTAGGGAACTGTTTTTTAAATGTCCCTTTGTGCTGTTCAACACCAGGCTGTGCTCTTATGTTTGTGTTTACTGCTGACTTGTATGTTGAGAGGACAATAGCAGATACAACATAACTGCTGAGGTTTTTATCCCATCAAACCTTTCACATTGAGTCAAACAAAATATATTACACAGACTCTACAGAGACAGATTAATTATAATGTTAACAGTTAAACATGTGACAGAAGTGAGCACACAGAACAGAGAATAAGAGAGCTTGATTTGGGTGTGCTGCTGCTCTTAAAAAAAACAAGGCAGACCTGTTCACAGTGTTTGCTGTTAAACTGATGATGACATGTAAGGACATTTACTGTAAGTTTAAAGTTATTGACTACATATCTGTAGTGCTGATTATCCAATAAACCAAATTACTGAGTACTGTTGAATTTTAAATGACCTTTAAGCACAGTTTGGAGTTTAAAATGTGCCATCTGTAGCAGGACAAAAACCTTTGGCGATGCTGCTTTCAGCTGTTACGCTCTGAGACTGTGGAACAAACCTTCCTGAGAGTCTGAGAGGAGCCGAGAATATCGAGATTTTTAAACGCAATCTTAAAACTCATTTATTCAGTCTGGCTTTTATATAGTGTTTTATATCAAATCAAATCTTAACATTACTGTATTGTCTTTTTTTCCGACTACAATTTTAAATATTTTCCTCTTGTGTATTTATTTTAATATCTTGTTGCTTTTATGTATCGTATTTTCTTTTCTTTTCTTTTTATACATATTTTTTTTAATTCTTATTGGTGTGCATTAGTCTCTCAATGATTTTATAAACTACTTTTTGTCATTAACTTTTCTGCACTCTTGTTAAGCACTTTGAACTGCAATTGAATTTGTCTGAAAGGTGCTATATAAATAAAGTTTGATTGATTGATTGATCTGTTTTGTTTGGTTTTGTTCCTTGTTATGATTCATCTCAGTCAAAGGCTTTATAAGTAGCCTACTCAGTCATGTTTATTAGTTTAAAGCTGGACGAATGAAGACATAACTTCATAGTACAGTACAGTACACAGATGACATGAATTAATGGCTAAACAACCGTGTGAAACTGCGCATCCTACTTGTTGACTTCCCAACTTTAATGTATGAAAATAGGAGGCCTGCAATAAACTGGAGCATTTGTTTCGTTGAGGTCTGTGGCGGTTAGGCTACGTCACGTTACGTTTACGTTTACGTACGCTGACGTGAAACCCAACAGGCAGTTACGTTACAACACGACAGACGTGGATGTTAAATACAGTTTTTTTTTTTTTTTTAATGCTTACTGCTTTGTTGTAACTTTTTAAGCCCACAAAATGAGTTTTATTAAAAGCCTGAGTTTTTTTTTTTAAAAGCTAAATTAACGTGTTCAATCATCTAACAGACACGTCACACCCGAAACACAAAAGCATCACTTTGAAGGTTTGTTTCCATTACATCGATCATTAACATATCTAATCTCTCTGTCAGGGAGTTTGCTGATAAAGAGTGTTTTGGTAAGATACTTTGGCTCACTTTTATCTTACAACTGTCGCTGTTTGTTCTGCAGAAGTTCCCATAGCTGACTCTCATCAAAGAACCGTAACCAACCCCCTCATCTAGTTTACATAGATTACCACGTACCTTGTTTTCTAACGCAAACAAACTGCTCCAACTGTACTGTACGGGACCTTAAAAACTTACTGACCCCGATAATGTCCAGGTTTTCCCGGCCTGTAGTAGCTGCTGCCTGGGTTAGGCTGGCTTGTGTTGTCAGTGTGTGTGACTGAATTTTGGAGCAGGATTTGTCTCCACCCATAAAAACACACACAGAGGTCCACAGTGTCTGCAGACTGGAGCTCCAGCTGCTGGCTGCATGTAGGCTACTGTATGCAAATAAATGAAGCGCTCCCTGGGGACTTGAAATTAAGTCTTTGGAACAGATAAACATGGGTGAATTTTTTTTAATAATCAAAATTGATATTAGATGTTTTTGTGATAATTCTTAATAAAAAATATGCATAAATTGAGTGGTTTATAGCAGGAAACTATTGGATTAAGCTATGTAATAGTGCATGTGGAAACAGAAGTCCTCTAATTGGAAGTGATACAGACCCTCCATCATCAAACACCCTCTCTCATTTCATTTAATCTGTAGACCTGTATGTCAAATGTCGTATTAAATAAAATGCAGGATTGCAATAGAAGCACAACTTTCACAGCTTTAATGTGAATTTACACAATACTTTGAAACTCAATGTATTCTTAAAAAGCATCAAATCAGTGAAACTTTTAGAATAACTTATGGAAGATGAATCTTATAATTTATCAAGTTGACATTATTTTAATTTATTTTAATTTACTTATGCAAAGTCATATCATGTTCTTGTTTATTTTGAGCATTTGTTTGCAATGTTATGCATATTGACACACTGTTCAATAATACAGTTTTATTTTTTTAAACCCATCCTGAAATTATTGCGACAACCCTGAATCAAAATTAAAAACAACTTGAAAACTGTTTTCATTAGGCTAAAAAAAGAGAGAAAGAAACATATTAAGTTAATCAATGCTAGACTAACAACCAGTGAAGTGCTCCTCTACACCAGCTTCAGAACATCAGGGTTCGTTGCATATTGATGATATTATGTGGTTATGTGACTATAGTACTTTATCAACCTAAATATGGGCTACCTGCATATTTGTTCATTTGTTCATTTGTTTGTTTGCTTGTTTAGTCAGATGTCTCCATCTGTGTTGTATCTGTTCATGAAAATATCTGAAGGCATTGAGTTAGAACAAATGCAAATAGAATTGCTCTCCACTGCAGATACAAGTATTGCAAGCAAAACAAACATTTGCATTATTACATGAATGACTGAAAGTAAAAATTGACCAACGAGTCATACAATTAAGTTGGATGTTATTTAAATGTCACAAACTTACCCTTGTTTTTCAGGCAAGCTGTTTTTGTTGAATGTGTTGAAAAGATGTCTGATCTTTCTGTTCTTGTGTCCAATCAGTTTCCATCATGTGATCATAACAGAAGCACATTTTTGTCAAATGCAAAGTCATTATCCAACATGATCAAACAACTGACCCCCAAAAAAGTTAAATCAGAAACCTTTATGAAATAATTATTGTATCAGTCCATGTTGGTTGAGCAATTTCAAATCCCCCCCTCCACTGTTTCCAAGTGTCGACCATTTTAATAAACCCACTGAAGACACTTTGACATGAAATGTAGTTTGAAAAAAAATAAATAAAAGGTGGTTGATTTTCAATTTAGATTCAATTTACTCAAAATGCTAATTGTAAAAAATATTATCTTTAAATGCATGAGCATTAAGAGTATAAATGAGTTGTTGATAAAATGTGCCATGTGACCGTTACTCTGAAATGCATTGGTGTAGACTATATTTTCCATATAGGCCTATAAATTGGTTGTGCACTGGGAGCCAATTTATTTACATTATTGAATAATACAAGTATTAATTTTTACTGAGGTAGGCCTACTTGGTTTGCAAATATTCAGAAAATTGTTAGAATAGCCCAGAACCCAAAATAAAAACTTCCAAACAGCATAAACCTTAAAACAAAACAAAACAATCCTTATATATGATATACTGTTATGTGGGTAAGATCCTCAAGCCATGGAACATTTATTATTATTAATAATAATAATAATAATAATACATTTTATTTATAAGCGCCTTTAAAGACACACAAGGACACTGTACAACAATCATCATTTAAAAAACAACGATGGATAAAATCAGCATACAATAAAAGAAATGAAATTTAGGACAGTTTGATTACAGTTAAAATGTTAGAGAGAGTAGGCGATCTTGAATATATTTTGACTCTAATACTCATTTGAGTATTGTTTGTCTGGTAATTAATTTGTAAATGAACATAGTTTATTTTGTATGGCCTTTTTCTGTCTCCCTTGTAATAGTCGGCCTAATTGGTACTCTGACCCACAGTCCAGCATAGTTGGTTGCCTCCAACGCTAGTTGTTGCCACATACACAAAGAGGTCTGTGGTTGCCACACGCTATTGAAGAACGAAGAAGAAGAAATTCGGCACCACGTGATTACAGCTCACTTTCCCGCCTGTATTTGTAATGACTTATTTAGTACCCGGAAACTGCAGCGGAGTGGGAGCTCTCTTCACAACAAATGTGACCGTGTGGGCGACGTGAAGATAACCGGCCTGTGTTTTTTAAAGAAGGAGACATTTACTAGTTTTTTAAGGACAGGTGGAGCTTACTGCAGCTTCTTGTGGATTCTAAGAACAGAGTTTATCGTTTAACAGCGATTTCCTTTCGTTTAGGTAAAGTCTGCTGTGTGCCGCCGTCTGGACACACAGGTACCGTAAGCTTGTTGTTGTTGTTGTTGTTGTTGACATTACTATTGTAGTCAGAGATGGCGGCTGTACAGCCTTTTAATAACTATGATTTTCTGCAGAGTGGAGCTACATTAGCCAACGCCAGATATAATGAATTATCTGAATACTCCAGTCTACACATTGAGCTCTTTAAGTCTGATCACCAGAATTCATATTGCACATAATTCACTAAACTAAGCCTCTTCATTTGTCCATGAAGTTCTGAACACACACACTTTAAAAGCAGCAACACTGAGGTAAAGAAATACTTTAGTTTAAACTTTAATGAAGACAAAACTTCAAAAAGCATATTAAGAACATCTTTAAAATAAATAAATAACAAAGAATATTTAAGAATAACATAAAAATGGATTATATTAATCTATGTATTAAATTGTACATCATCTCATTTTGCTGCTGGTAAGAGTTGTGGTGTTGCATTCATATTTACATTGTAGGTTAGTTCTACCAATGAAAAAATATCAGACAATTTATTTTGTTATGTTATTTATCGAAATTGTCTGAATCTAAGTTACTTGTGACTGCAGAAGTCATGTAATTTAATTGAGTAAAAGTATAGAAATTGATCTCTTCTGTAATGTGTCTGTAAAGTATTTCACTTCAATAATGACAAAAAAAGAGTTAATTACAGTACTACAGCTTATTGTAATGGAGCCCTCAGTTATATTAATCAGTTTGTTGGTTTTCATGTGTAGTGACGTGAAGGTTCCAGCAGGTGGCAGTGTGGCTTCATTGTCACTTGATCCTCTTGAACACCTGAGACTGGATGTAGTGAAGGAAAAGATATTGACACAACCAATACTGTGTGTTTATCAGACTAGCTCTGTTTTAACTAAATTCAAATAATGAAAAAATACATATCTTGGACTTGCATTGTAAATAAAATGTTGTCAACAAATTTTGAATTGAGACATCAGTTCGTCATTCCTCAAAGAAGAAATCTTGATCATTTCAGAAACAGAAATGTGTATTCGGAAGCTTTTTTCTCTTTTATAACACTAAAGTATATCGTACACATATCATCTCATTATGCTCTTTTTAACTGGTGATAAAACAGCAATTAATATTCATGGGACCTTTAATAAAGCAAAATGAGGCATCAGTGACACAAGTGACTGACGACCAAATAAATGCATGCTAACCAAACCCTGACCTACAGCAAATATTCTTTAGTGAAACATTTGGCTGGAAGAGATTTTGTTTTAGTCAGAAAACAGTTCAAGAAACGATCTGCAAAGAGATTGGCTGTGCTGCTTTGTCCACAGGGGGGCGCCAAAATCACCACAACTAGAGGAAGTTGCTCACAGGAGTTTTACAAACAATTGGTTTTTCAAAACAAGCAACAATGAACTTTTATAGGTGATAACAAAATATATTTATTGCCATTTTAGAAGAGGACCATTAACATCAATATGAAAAGCCTGTTAAGTGGAATGTCTCGTATAAATAAATATATATAAGATATGTCTAGTATAAATATGGTGCTCCAACATAACAAGTTAATCCTAAACTTTGATCACCTTAGTGTTTGAATTTTATAAACCTTTCTTTCTTTTGTTCTCCTTGGCTGTCCAAATAACATCGCAGTTAAATTACTGATGGATTAATGTTTAATGTCCTCAGAGGAGTTACAGGACATGGAGAGTCATTAGTTAGCCATCCGCCTCTCATCCTCCTCCTTTAACTGTGTGAGCACACGATATACAAACACAAATTAGGACTTGCTGCTTTGTGTCAACAGGGAGGGCAACAAAGATGCTACATGTGTCATTAGTGAGCAGGTGGGGACGGAGAGCCGTTTCCCCCTCTCCAACTAAAGTAATGAAGAGGTTTCCATAGCAACCCCGCCGCCCGTTGCCATTGCTGTGAGGGCCGGCAGGAGAACAAAGTCTGCCGTCCCAAATTCGGCTGTGCGTGGTAGGGTTAAATGGTAGGGGTTGTGAGGGAAAAGCCCCCTCATTAAACTTAACCAAATGTGCTTTAGACACAGCTGACATGTTACTCCAGCAGGTAGACGAGATTAACCCCTCGACTGTCCTCAAGTTCACACCGCTTCTGTGTGCGCTGAATGAGGATCGTATGAAGGGGCTTAAGGTTCCTAGCCCTGGATCACTGAAACTTTGTGTTTTCATGACCCCGTTACAAGACTCATTTCCCGTGTTGGTGCGTGTACAGACATTTAAACATTTAAAACTTCCCTCGATAGTGCAGGTGTAAAAAAAAAAAAAAAAAAAAGCGGATAAATGAACGTCGAGTTTTTAGGTTGGAAATAGTATTTTAAGTGCAACATAAAAAAATCAAATAAAATAGAAATAACTTCACTTTGATTTGAGGTATCACATGTACTCATGAACTGTTTTGACTTTGAATTACAACAAGATATTTAAGTGATTATCTCCGTGATGGGAGATTTAATCTTTTCATAAATAATCTTGAATTTTAAAGTTTTAAAAATCTGTGCTTTTGCTTCTCTGGTGAACGGTAGACATCAAGAAGCTGCTTCTTGTTGTCTGAGACAAACTTGTTTTTGGTTTTTGGTCCCGGCCTGTAGAGTTGTAAAAGGATTATCCTGACTGTTTGGGGGGGGGGGGGTGAAAGTGAGCACTGAGGTGTGCCCAGTGTTGTTGGACAACTCTAATTAGATAACTGTAACCCCTCGTATGAGCAGCTACACTCCTGGTGGTCCCATACTGGGGACAAACTGGGCTCAGCTTTTTGACTGTGGTGGGCTGCGAGAACAGGCAGTGTGAAAGGCCTTGGAGGGGGGGAAGGGGGGGGGGATCTCTTAAATCCTTTTTAAGCCTTTTGTCATTTATAAAGGGATTTATTTGTCATTAAATAATACTAAAAGCACATTTAGTCTTCATCAGATAGAAAAAAGTGGGCATTTAAAAACACAAAATTCACTTTGCTCCAAAAACTAAACTTTTGGTCACTTTGTACTTAAACTTTTCTTTTTCAGTAAACCTGTTTCAGTGTTAATCTCGTCAACAAAATAAATGACGAAAATATTTGTTGACGAAGGTCTTGTTAAAGGCTTTATATGTGATTTTTTGATCCAGCAGATGTCGCCCTTGAGCACCAGCATGAAACCAAAACAACTCGCGCTGCATTGCTGTGTTAGCATGCTAATGCTAGCGATCTTTATTATGCTGGTATCTTCACACTGCATGTAAATTTACCTGAAATGAGCGTGATCTAGAAACACAGTTAAGCAGTGAGTACAGTATGTTATTCTTCTTTTCTCTAGTCCTTCAATTAAACAACTTTTATACACGAGGGGAGGAGTCAGCCGGCCGTCCGAGCGATGTAAACAAAGTGAAGATAGGACTCTGAAAACTCTGAAAACATCACAGACAGTGGGACTCGGGTGTTACACCCATTGTAGACAGTCATGACTCAGAGAGTTATTTTCAGAGGATATACTTTATTTCTATTACATTTAAGTGTGAAAAATCACATAGAAAGACTTTAAATTAGTCAGCTATGACGAGAAGAAACTCCGCTATTTGACGATTTGATAAATTACTTCATCATCTAATTGACGAAACGAAAACTACATTACAAGTGACGATTATCACGTACCCCCTCAGCTGTTCTAAAATTACTGTAAACCATAGCATGCTTCATCAAAGGTGTGTGTGTGGTGAGTGCAACAATGTGCAGCCTGGAGCCTCTGGCCTGCAGGTATGTGAAGCCCCGCCCCCTGGAGCTTCTTCAAAATAAAAGCGTGCGTGTGATTTTGTTGACTAAAATATCTTCTATTGTCGTCAACTAAAATGATGTGCTATTGACTAAATTAAATCAATGACTAATATCTGACTAAATATAAATCATTCATCATTTCATCAGGAGACGATGATTAAATTAGAAAATGGTGTGAAGATTAACACTTTGACTAGATGTAGTCGGCTTACATTTTTTTCCCATGAGTCACTGTTGATTTAGTAAATGCATGATAAACAAGAAGTAAAGTTCTTCATCTGTTGCTCCAAGTAAAAATGTTTTTACTGTCTACATTAAGTACATTTCAGCTGAACCAGTTTGGGGTTTTCCCTGCAGATTGTAACTTGTGCATGACTGGACTCCTCTGCACTGCACACTGTCTGTGTGAGACCTTTAATAACTGAGCTGCTGATTTATTGCCTGTACTCAGCAGTGTCTTTTTTTTTTTTTTTTTTTTAGAGAGGAGCACGGACAAAAGCGAAGACCGTCACTCCCTCTGCCTCCTGTTGTTTTTTAATAGTTCTTTAGGATGTGCAAGTAAAAAAAATCCACAGTGGTAATGGGGGAGGAGGGAGGGGGGGGGGGGGCTGCAGCCTTTAGAAAATGAACTGAAAGAGGAATGAGCGCTCAAATGAAAAGTAGTTTGGAGAGTGTGAGAGTTTTTAAGATGAATGAAAGAGAAGATTTTTTTCAAAGTGAATTCTGGAGTCACTTTGTGTTTCTAGATGTTTGGCTTAAAAAGAAACATACATAACCTCATCACACAGATTTCTGAAGACTAACCCCTTTTCCTCCTGTGAGCCTCCGGGGGGCGATGAGGAGCTGCTGGACAGAAGCTCGTCTTATCTCTCTCTCCTGAAGCCTCCGTCATGTTTTATGGGTTGTAACTCCTTTGTGTCCTTGTTGGCTCCCTGATCACTCTCACTCATTCCTCATGGAAGTTGTTAGAAGGCCTAGAATAGCTTTGGAAGAGAAGCCCCCCCCCCATCCATCCCTCCTCCTCCTCTCTCTCTTCTTCTCCTCTTTATTGAACCCCTCCTCCGTATCATTTATCTCTGCCCCCCCCTCCTCCCCTTCTCTGTCCCTTTTCCCTCAGTTTGAGGGGGCCGTTAGGGGGCATCCTCTTTTCTCTTCCAGCTGGGTTTGTTGACACACAGTCAATCTACGGATCCCTTTCACCTCTGCCACCTCTCTCTCTTTTACTCTCACCCCTCTTTACTCCCTACGAACAGTAAAGCTGCCACAGCTGTGGACTGTATTAGCATAGCTGCTCGGGGCAGGGGGGGGTGCTAAATATATTGCAGCCATTACCTTTTGTTCAACAGTTGACAGTTTTAAAACATTTCCAGCTTCTCTCAGTGCAAAGTGAGGGAGGGAGGAGGAAAGAATGTGGGGATGATTTCAGTGTAACAGCTTTTTAAATGTGGGACACAGACGATTTGAGGGAGGGCAAATCCATAAAAAAACAAGTTAATATCTAATTAGTGCAATTAAAAAAACAAAACAAGAAAATGTCTTCGCAATCTAGCCCTGGTTTCTATCCCACAAAATAGAAAATAAGACAAATTCAAATGTCTTTTCTGACTGTTTAATTTAATCACAGTAAATGTTTTTTTCATGCTGTGTTCAGGTGTTGGGATGAGCAAATCCAGGTCCAGTTGGGATAAAAAAGTCTCCCAGCCTGCGGTCACTAGGATAACCCGCAGCTCCAACTCTCAGGGCAGACACACCATCCCGCCAGAGACCCAGCACCCAGGTCCAGGTCCAGGTCCAGGTCCAGGTCCGTATGGAAAACAAAGGAAGAAGCAGACGGACTCTGCTTTGGCCCAGGACCTGAGTCAGATGAGTGTGAGTGGACTGGATGCTTTAACTACAAGGTGAGAACACATTACAGTCAATAGGTTTTTTAATTTAATTGTTTGTGTTTGTCATAATTTAAAAGAACATAAAGAACGCGCACAAACAAGTTACAATAAGCACTGTAGTTAAAGGGATACTTCACCCGTTGAAACATGAATCTGTACTGACGTTGGGTCATATATGTAGAAATGTGAAATACATTTTGAAGTTGGTGCCTTCTTGGCCATGAAAAGACAGAAAGTGTCTTTTTGGCTCATGTGGATGTAAGACACTGAATCCCAGAATGCACAGCACCACAGGCCACTCCCACTAAGGTCCTCTATTTCAGAATCAGAAATACTTCCCAGAGGGAAATTCAATTGTTACAGTTTCTCCAAAATATACAGTATAGCAGTAGAAATAAAAACATTTACAGACATATTTACTTCAACACATACGTCCGTTTCCTCAACTGATTCAGAGATTTCTTCCAGAATTCATCTTGGAAATTCCTGTCAGAAAACAGACTCTATGTCTGTGTCCATAGACAAACAGTGAGAGCACCGACTCTACCAGTCCACCCCAGCTCGAGCCGGCCCGGGCTCCTCGTCCTCACCGCCGCCGACAGGCTGCTGAGCTGGCAGTGGCGGCCAGCAATATAGCCGTGAGACGGTTGCTGCCAACAGGACGGTCTTGTGTCGCGGTGGCCAGCGGCCGTCTTGCCGCTATATTTAGATTTTTTCTCCATTATCATCTTTCTCCATAGAGCCTGTTAGCTTAGCTTCCAAGCAATATGGCGGACGTTAAGTTTGGATTCTGGGAGTGAGTTCCCACCCACTGATCTGTGATTGGTCTGTAGCTTCAGTGGTCGAAAATACGAGGAACTAGCGTTGTAGTTTCACCCCGCTAACCACAACAGCTTCCAGTGATGCAAAATGACGATTCTTGCGTCACTGGAAGCTCCTTTTGAGACTCAGAAATACAAAGATTTCTCATCTCAGGGGAAAATGAGGGCTGGATGCACGAGCATTCAGAAATACTACCAGGTTTCTAATGATACAAAGATTAATGCAAATGGGTGAAGTATACCTTTAAATCTTCTCATCGTTGCCAAAGTTAATCAATCAACATTTAAAGAATGTGGCTCATCACTGTTCTGCCTACCTGTTACAGAGAGCAGTGTGAAGATCAATGATCAAGCACACACATACACCACTCAAAAGAGGAATGAAATCAGTGTATGATCCGAGCCAATTTCAAACTAGACCAGGAGTCCAGAGCTGTGCTAGAGGCTCTGTGCATCCTGGTCTTATTTTTTTTTTGTAGCTAAATGCTAACATAAGCTTGCTAAAATGTGAATGTTAATCAGGTTTAATGTCAGATATTGTAACGGCAACTTAACTCAAACAAAAATCCTCTTGCCACTTCTTGCAGGACTAGAAGTTTCTGACTCGTAGGCTACTTTCCAAAAGACACATTTTTAAGTAATCCAAAGATGAAAGAAGGCAGATTTAAAGTGACAAAAAAAAGAATTGCCGGTTACAAAATAAGCTCTTATAAATATCACGCGTTCACTAAAAGAAAACTTCTCGGATTCGACCAAAAGCTAAAACTGTGACGGTCAGAAAACTGTTGCTCCTCGTCCTGCTCGTCTAAGTATTTATTCACCTCTACCCCACGGGGCAATTTACGCCAATTAGTTGCGCTTTACGACAGCAGGAACACTTTGCAGCAGCAGGGCACGTAAACTGAGCACTTATAACCACACAGACCTATAAACACACAATGTTTCAATACGTGATAAATATAAAAAATATAAATCAATTCTAAAATTCAAAAGCAAAAACTCTTTTAATTATAAATGTTTAAATACAAAATTATACTAATGGGCAAATTATATTTTTATATTAACCTGTTGTCCTCTATGGCTCTGACAGATATGTTTAGCATTGTAAATTAATGTGTTAATGAAAAATCCAAAAAGACACTCACATCTCTCAGTGGGAGCTGGAACAAATAAACACTGATGGGTCAAGAAAAGCAAAATAAAAACGTTTTTGTTGTGTCGGATTTGAACCCAGGCTACCCGCTTATAGGACTACAGCCCTTGACATTGGGCACACGCACTAACCACTGTGCTAACTGGTGCCCCAAGCTACCATTTCCTTTTTTTTATATAACTTGATGAGAGGCTGCTTGACTAACTTGGAGATAAATGATCCAACACAGATTAAAGACTTGCATGATATCATATTTTTATCCCCTACATTTGTGTTTTTAAATTGAGTTTTCTCAAATGGCCGATGTTGCCACGTGTGCAACAACCTGAGGTAGTCAAAGAAGGAATTAAAAGATGATCTGAACATGAAAGCTATTAATATATAGAAAATGTGGTTTCAACACAACTTTTATCTTTTATGACTGAAAATAACCTCTTTGAGAAATTCCAATCCGGTTTTAGAGCTTGTCACAGCACAGAGACGGCCCTCCTCAAGGTAACCCATGACCTTCTTTTAGCAGCAGATAGAGGGGAGGGCACAATTTTAATTCTTTTAGATCTTAGCGCAGCTTTTGATACTGCTGATCACACAATTTTAATTGATCGTCTCAGAAAATGGGTTGGTTTAAAGGATACTCCACTTAGCCGGTTTTACTCTTATCTTTTAGAAAGAACCTTTGTGGTCACCATCAGTAACTACTCCTCCTCTACCTCTAACATTACCTGTGGTGTACCGCAAGGTTCGGTTTTAGGTCCCATTTTATTCTCCATTTATATGTTGCCTCTTGGCCAAATAATTGAACCCCACAAAGTCTCCTTTCACTGCTATGCAGACGACACACAGATATACCTTCCATGTTTTAGGAGGTTGTGTCTCTTGGTTCTAATTTAATCACTGAATATAAAACTGCTCTGTTTTATTCACCTTGGGGATCTTCCCATGTGAAATATCAGGATGTTTTTTTTATGTCTCTTATCTCGGCCTGCTCTCTCTAGTGAAGGAAAGATGTCCAAAGGCAGCGGTTCTTGTGTGCAGGCTGATCAGTCGTCTGAGTCGAGATTGGATCAAGACAAGCCGTCTGCTGTCAACTCCTCATCGCGGGACGCTCTGGCCTCTGTGGCTCGGCTGGTGAAGCTCGGTCGCTGTAAGAAGGTTGTGGTGGTGGCCGGAGCAGGAATAAGTACCGCCAGTGGTATCCCAGACTTCAGGTCAGTTTCTCTTACACCCTCATCTTCATCGTTCACTTTTAACTTAAAGAGTGAAACCAAAAAAACTCAAAGAATGAAGAGTGAAGCTGGAAACATTTGATGAAATATAAACCAACGTACCCTAAAAGCACCTCATAAAGTGTGTACATCTTCATTTCCAGAACTCCAGGGACAGGTCTTTACGCCAACTTGGAGAAGTATAACATCCCCTACCCGGAGGCCGTTTTCAACATCGACTACTTCACCGACGACCCGCAGCCTTTCTTCTCTCTGGCCAAAGCTCTGTATCCCGGCAGCCACCGACCCAACTACATTCACTACTTCATCCGCATGCTTCACCACAAAGGCCTGCTGCTCCGCATGTACACACAGAACATCGACGGACTGGAGAAAAGTAAGAGAGATTCTTGAAACCAATTTAATGAAGAACCTTTAGCCCACAAACATACACAATGAAATGTCTAATACGATTACAAAAGCATATATATCACCTTTCTGCATATCTAATGCACTAGTAATGACACAGGCATTTCTGCAGACCCTATACAGGTTGATGTTAGACGTGACGGCAGATATCTTTGACAAATAAGTAAATGTAAAAAAACATTCATGAATGTATTGACAAATCCTCTCTAGCATGCTTTTTTCCCCTCTTACATCAATTGGCCGTTTGCTTCTCATCTTTTTTGTAGACAGACAGAAACTTGATTTAGAGACCTGAAAGAATACGTTTCCCGAATAAGCCCGAAATGTAACAATGACCCAGCTGTAATTTTTTTTAAAAAGTGATAAAACCCAAAATGTAATAACTGGATGGTAATGTAACAAGATGCTGAGCCCCAAACTTATAACAACGTTTTGCCTAAATATTTTTCTCCTCATAGTTTAATAATTTTATTAGATAGATACTTTATTGATCCCGAGGGAAATTCAAAGCATCCAGTAGCAGGTTACAAAGACATGACATGAAACATTTGTTACAAATTAACCACAAAACCGACCCCCCCCCCATACATACATATTAACCTGAAAAAATGATTTAAAGAATCCCCCTAGATGAATCAAACTTAAACTGTGCAATTAAAAAATAGATTTATACAAGAAATGCACCTAACCCGTTCAGGGATAAAAATATATGTGACATTTAAACAAGAACCTAAAAACAGTTGAGGAAAAAAAATCTGTAATTAGACCTGAATATAAATAAAATTAAACTTCTGAAGTTGTGTTGTTTATATATGTACGGAAATGTTTAAAAAGAAGACAATTTAAATAATTACATAATAGAGTGAGTCAATAATTTATAGATTGAAGGGCATATTGCTTCAATGTAGAATGTAGTATCACTAAATGCCCCTCTCTTCTCTCTCTTCTCAGTTTGTGGCATTCCTGATGAAAAACTAGTAGAAGCTCATGGTAGTTTCACCACAGCTTCCTGTCACCTGTGCTACACTGCGTACCCCGCTGAAGAGGCGAAGGCAAGTCTGACATTGTGTTCAAAAACCTTTCAAATTTAAATCTCTTCGCCTGATGTCATAGTAATACTTCTTTCTTTTTTTTTTTTTGCAGCATGCAATAATGAATGACAACGTTCCCATTTGCACTTTCTGCGCTGCAACAGTCAAACCTGATGTCGTGTTCTTCGGTGAGGATCTTCCTCAGAAGTATTTCCTGCACACTAAAGACTTCCCCCAAGCCGACCTCCTAATTATCATGGGCACATCTTTACAGGTAAATAGAAAAAATGAGCAAATGTAAAGTCATATCTGTGTTCAGTTCTTTAAATGGGTTCAGAGGACAGGGTTGTGAGACGTTCTCTAAGCCATTTAAAATCATTGTTTTCAGATCGAGCCGTTTGCCAGCCTGGTGAATACCGTGCGCTCCACCGTGCCTCGTCTCCTCCTGAACCGACACGCCGTGGGTCCTTTTGAGAAGGTCCCTCTGCGCAGAGGAGACCACATGGAGCTGGGTGACCTGGAGGAGACGGTGCGGAGGTTTGCTGAAATGCTCGGCTGGAGTGATGAGATTGAAGAGCTGATGAGGAGTCAGGAGACGCCGGTGGGTTCCAGATACCAAAACTCAAGCCAGATCATTATTTTTAAAGATTCTTTATTTTTTATTTTTTATTTTTTTGGCTTTATTGGAGAGAAAGGAGAGTGGATAGAGTCGGAAATCAGGGAGAAAGAGAGTAGGGAATGACATGCGGGAAATATATTTGCATTGAGAAACAAACTCTCTTTTACAAGAGTCCTAGCAAAGACAGAAGCATAAACATTTGAACAGAAATATGATAAGTACTTCACTGATGTAGCTTTGCACTCCTTTATTATCGTCAGACTCACAACAATCAAAGTTGATGCAGCAGGAGCAGAAATTACGTCTTCTTTTTTTTAAAATTCCATTTTCATCATACTTGTTAAATCTTTGCGTTTAATTAGCACTAAGTAGCTCAATCCCCCCTGATTGTGTGTCATGCATTTTAACAGCAGTATACCCGGTCACTCATTGAATCAGTCCTCACATTTAACATTATATCCTGGTACGACTTTGTCACCGACAAATTGCAAGAAAAAACTAACTGGTGTCATTAAACATGCAACAAAAATCACCGGCAGCACCCAGATCCAACTGTCAGAACTTTGCATGTGAGCAGCAGAAAGGAAAGCAGTCTGCATCACTCAGGACCCTTCACACCCCCTTCACCACTTGTTTCAGCTGCTCCCCGTCAGGCAGTCATTTTAAAAAAAGAAAACGTACAGAAACTCTTTTATTCCCACTGCAATACGTATTTTTAAGCAAGGATAGATAAGCAATGTTTTTTTAAACACTGTGCATGTGTTTTTACCTATTTAGAGTACTTTTAGCTTAATGTGAGTTTTAGTGCGAATGTTTGTATGTTTTCATGTTGAGCCTCAACAAAAGGTAATTTTCTGTCACAATGTGATAGACAGTTAAGTTTTTTGAATCTTGAATCTACAGGCAGCTAACATGGCTTCAAGCTCTCGGCACCACAGCTATCTCTGGAGCCACGACAGGCTATATACAACTTCACACTTGGAGTTGGACGTTCCCTTTTAAATTTCTCTTTTTGCTGACTGTGCATTTCGATCCCTGCAGAGCATCCATCCACTTATCAGCAGCTCTCCGTCAGTGACTGTGCAGACACCTCTGCAGAGCCGAGGAGCTCCAGTGGAGACGAGCAGGTCCAGACTGGGAGCTCAGAGAGCGGCCAGCAGCGGCAGTGATGACACAGATTCAGAGACAGACAGCAAGAGCTCCGTATCATCCAGCCGGAGCAACTGATACCCAAAGTTTCATCTCTCGCTCATTCACATCGACTGTTCTACTATTCACTCCTCCTGAGTCATGTTCATGCTAAGTTCATTTATGAACCCAAAGCTCCTGTAAAATACAATTTATCAAGGTATTTAAAGCACTTACTATAGAGGGGAGGGTCCATGCAGAACACTACTAAATAATGACGAGCCCTGCAACAAATGTTTGATATTTAATGTCCCACGTCTGTCAAACTTGTTCTTTTTGTTTTTAGATAATCACAACTCCGTGTTTTAAACGGTATTTAATAAAAGTAATTCTGTAATTCTCTACATTTCTTTTCACTTTTTGTTCATGTACTGGTTTGAAAAAAAGACAACTGTACTTACATGCATTTTATTAACATTTCAGTAGAGGCCTCATTAGATAAACAAGTTGTGTGTTTATATACAGTTTGTCAAAAAAAAAAAAAGTATTTGATGAATGATTGGGGGAAAAAGAAGGCATTCACACAGATAAGGTAAAATCAACAAATTTACAGATGCATGACAAATAAAAAGGGATAAACCTAAAGACAACAACTGGCAGATTAACTGAATGTTTTGTTGGCCTTTAAATTGAAGTTGTTCCAGGTGTGTGGTGATACAACACCTCAGTAAGACACTTGTGCTGTTTCTTTCCATTTTAATTTATAACCCATCTGTATATGCGACCTACTCATTGCTGGTAACGTAAATATTTTGATTTGTCACAGCAAACCCCCATGAATCAAGTTTAGTTAAAAGAAGTCCAGATAATGTCGATCTTTTTCACCACTGATCTGGATTATGTGGGTGTGAGCAGTAGTGCTGACACGTCTGCTTATGGTGATTCACTATTGAACATGTTAACTGTCACAGATTCTTTAATGAACATGTTCTCTGCTTAAAGCCATATTCAGTTTTTCTAGACCATAATAAAAACAAAAACATTAAACCAACATGACACATTTTTCAGAGTAAGGAAACTTGTGGATTCATTAAAAAAAAAAAAAGACATTCCAGAGAACTGATTTCATGCAGATTTGGCAAAAAGGAACACGATTTAGAAAACAATCATTGCAGCTTTACACATTTCTTTTTGTCACAAATCAAAAATAGAAATAGTCATAGAATTCCTCAACCATGCAGTCCACACTAAAGAGGCCTCATGATTTTAAAACCTAGACCTAGACTTTCAGTTTACAGTGATTTCCTGGTGTGTTTATAATGTGCACTTCATTATTACGAAAAAACAATTAGTGAATATAAGAAACAATAAGAGCATAAATAAGAAAAACGTTTGTGAAAAGCAAAAAGCACAAAGGAATGATTATTCAGATTCACTTACACCATAACAACAGCGCTTTCAATGTGATACACAAGATCCAGCACAACTTATATTTTTAACTATTTTCTTAACTTAACTATGGAAGCAATAAAATAAACAGTGAAGGTGCATTATGATGTCACTGCGGTGTCTCTCTCTTTAAGAGTGGCTTTGGGCTACGGCCAGGACTTTGTGGTTTCCTCTAACATGATGAGTTGTGTCCCAGTTCAGACCCAGATCATCAGAAGGCTGAATAATCAGAACAGCTTAACCTTTGTATGAGGCGTAGAGCAAGCATCCTGCTTTGTCTCACACTGCTGAGTTGTTAAAGAGTGTGTTTGAGTGATCGTGATTTGAACTACTTATTTTGAAAATTGCATTCAGGGAGTAATCAGCAACTGGAAAATGTATAAATGTTACGCTACCAAAGCACATAATCATCTACACACCGTAGGTTGTAATATATGAGGCAGAAATAAATTTGAATATAAAGACACACGTTCAGCTCCAAAAGGACCAGGTTCTTGAGATGGAACACAGTTTTTAGGTGTTTGAGGGCCCTGGTGAGCTCACTCTGCCTGGATGTTCAGTGCGCTAGTCAGAGTCTAATCCTGAGTCTCCAGCGTTCGGATCACAGAGAGTTTCCTCAAGAGGTGCTAACGTCCCGTCGGGTCTGACCCCCATCGGCCGGATCATGTTCTGCCTGTTGACACACACACACAAATCATTCAGGGATATCCAGTAGTTGCATAGGATGGTTGTAAATGACATTCCCACTAAAGGAGCAATATGTAAGATCTAGCTATTGAATTAAATCACAAAGTGACATCACTACATCATCATCAGACATTAAAGGCTTAATATGTGATTTTTCACACTTAAATGTAGAAATCAAGTATCTCCTCTGAAAATAACTCTGTGAGTCATGACTGTCTACAATGGGTGTAACACTTGAGTCCCACTGTCTGTGATGTTTTCAGAGTCCTATCTTCACTTTGCAGCATGAGTTGTTTTGGTTTCATGCTGGTGCTCAAAGGCGACATCTGCATTATGAAGCCTTTAAGGCCTAAAAAGCATTTTTCTAATAAGCTCCACGAGCAGAAAGGTCGTGAAACTAGGATCAATATTGGAGATGCTTTTGAAAAAAATGTTGAGAGGTTAAAGTGCAGAAACCGTCGCAGAGCTGGATAAACACTGAAGCTTCTGTGTCGACGACCGGGCAACCCGAGTGCGCAACCCTAGGGAGGAGACAACTCTTAACAAGGTTTTTGAATTTGGACTGCAGTACCACTTTTAAATGCTACGTGTCAGAGTTACATACTGCTCCTTTAAAATGTTTAAGTAAATGTGTGGATGAATCCGTTCAGGGCTTTTCTTATGACGTCTCTCTTGTACATCTTCACTCTCTTACATTCAGAGCTCAAGGACCCTCAATCCACAACCCGTCAGGCCATTCCCCCCCCCCCCTCTCTGCCCTCCTCCCCTGTCCTGTGGCAGTTTAATTACAGGCTCAGCGCTCGGACTAAGCTCCTCAAAGCTTACGGCTGCCCCTTCATCCTTAATCCAATTATACCTGCACTGAGTGTCACCACTCCCTCTGAGATTATTCATCAAGAGAATTATCCATCAGATTTGAAAAAAGGTCAAATAAAAATGACCATGTAATGCACACTGATTTCTGCAATTACATTACTCTCACTGAGGAACACTACAGGTAATACGGTCTTGAAAAGGAGACTATTGGTGTTTAAAAAACTACAAATATTACAGAATACATATCAAAACATTGACTTTGACATGTATGTGAAGTCACCTTTAGAACGGCCGCAGCAGTCTCTGGTCAAAGTCAGCAGATACAATGAAGGCTAACAAACAATAACATGTAACATCACGTCTCCCAATTAGAGCAACATATACTCATCCTTTTCTCCTCATGATGGAGGACTGGGGGTGTTGGGGTGGGGTGCAGAATATGTGCTAATTGGCGGAGCAGTTAAGCAGTTAGTGGAGCACATTCTTGCTAGGCTCTGACTGATCTCCTTAGAGGCAGCACTCCACCATCATCACATCTCTTTTATTGAAGAAGAGAATCTTCTTCTTCTTTTGGGCACACGTGCCTCATTACAGCTCAACAATGACGAGGTCAGCTTTCTTATGTCTCCACATTTGTTCAGCCGCCTATCCTCCTCCTCCTTATTCACGTTCCACCAGAATTGCTTTATCTAGTTTGGTCTCAGTCAGCTCCCCGTCTGAACCAGCGGCAGACTCCTCAGAATGAAAATAATAAAGTCAGGACACGTTATTAAAAAAGCTGAATGTGACACATAAAAGAATTGGGACTGTGTGCCAATTAGGTGATAATTAAAGGATAGGGGGGGTGATGATGCTGCAGCAGCGGCAGCGTGCTGGCAGCCTCTGTTTACTCCAGCTGAATGCTGCGGCATGCTGACGTCTAAAGCCTAATAGAGGCTTCAGCTAACAGGAAGAAATTCTTCCTTTAATAAGTCAGTTGGCAGGGAGCATCTCACCGGTTACCTTTGTGCACGTCGTGCTCAGGCTAACATTAACCTGCGCTCACTAAAGAAAGGTCAAAACAAATACAGAGGGCTCTTCATGGAGGGGAAAATAAATAAGTCATAATTTGAAGCAGGGACGCAGACGGAAAAAGATAATCATCTTAGTCCAGCCTTTACAAAAAGTAAACAAATCATACTTGTGAAAGGCCTCTGTGGCACCGTGTATTATCGACAGTAGAGACAACAAATCTGAGAAACTTTGGTAGGTTTAAAAGTCAGAATGACTTAAAAAAATCTGTTGATTATGGATCAAAGAATCACTTAGGACATGCACAAACTTGAATGACATTTGGTGGCCAGTCAGACCCAGGCACATAAATCAGTTTTGCGTAGATCTACAATTCTACAATTCACTGAGCAGACGCTTTTATCCAAAGCGACGTACATCAGAGAGTAAGAACAACACAAGCAAGGATCTAGAAAAAAGGGAACAATGTGAGTAAGAGCAAACGATCAGCTTTGAGTCTGATTGGACACACAGGTGCTGACAGGAAGTGACCAGAGGCAAAGCACAACATTGAGGGCAGTTCTTGAGAGCTCTAATCAGTATAGAAACCATCTTATAAGTCGTCGTTATCAAACAAAAACCATCGTCATTACCATCATCATCATCAATAATGTGGAGACCATCATCATTCATCAGATCTAAATATTTGTCTGAAATCCTTCCATCCTGTCTTTATGCAGGTAAGGATCCTGATGCAGACCTCCTCCAAACCAAGGGGATTAAGGGCTGACCATGTTGGTACACATGCTACATGCTGCATCTAATTTCACATCATCTCTATTGTCATCTATCGAAATAAACGTTCCTGATGAAAACCCCTTTTTAAGATTTATTTTGGGGCTTTTTGTGCCTTTAATGGAGAGATTGGACAGAGGATAGAGCTGGAAATCAGGGAGAGAGAGAGAGTGGAGGAACGACATGCAGGAAATGAGCCACAGGCTGGATTTGAACCTGGGCCGCCCGCTTGGAGGACCATGGCCACTAACCACTGCGCCACCAGCGCAATGATAGTAGAATTACTTAACAGATCCAATGATTTCATAGTTCTAGAAATGCTCTTGTATTGTTCAGTTTATCTTACCTTGATAACTCTTCAAACATATTGAACAGTATTTGTGCTTCATACTCCTTCTGCTCCTCCGACATCTCTTCGATGGGGTTCGGCATTGGCTCCTCGACGTGACCGGTGATGGGGTTGATGCTGGAACGAGCAGATGATGATGGATTAAAACATCATCATATATACTGATGTAATGAGCAAGGCCACCTCAGACTGTCTTATTAAAGGCTTTATATGTAATTTTTCACACTTAAATGTAGAAATCAAGTATCTCCTCTGAAAATAACTCTGTGAGTCATGACTGTCTACAATGGGTGTAACACCCGAGTCCCACTGTCTGTGATGCTTTCAGAGTCCTATCTTCACTTTGTTTACATCGCCTGGACGGCCGGCTGACTCCTCCCCTCGTGTATAAAAGTTGTTTAATTGAGGGACTAGAGAAAAGAAGAATAACATGCTGTACTCACTGCTTAACTGTGTTTCTAGATCACGCTCATTTCAGGTAAATTTACATGCAGTGTGAAGATACCAGCATAATAAAGATCACTAGCATTAGCATGCTAACACAACAATGCAGCGCGAGTTGTTTTGGTTTCATGCTGGTGCTCAAGGGCGACATCTGCTGGATCAAAAAAAAAAAAAATCGCATATAAAGCCTTTAAGCTTTGTTAAGCGCACTCACAAAGGTTTTGCAGTTTTGTACTCCTCCGTATCGGAGTCTTCATCCTCAGAGTACTGAGTCTCTCCCCTCCCTCCTGCAAGAAGTCCTCGAGCCACCAGGAGTCCTGCTGCGTTGCCGTATCCTGTGTACTTCAACAGGTTGTCCACTGTAAAACCACACCACAGATACAACAAGGATGACCCAGCTGTAGCAACGCAGCAATCACACATCCAGATGTGCAACACTTTCCACTCTCAAATACAACACTGCATCTCCCCCACTCACCACTTTCTTTACACAGGACAAAGAGAAACTCTGCCGCCATCTGCTTCACTCCCATGTCCACGTGTGTCATAAGGCGAACCAGCTTATTTCGAACGGCGCTGCCAATCTCTGGTCTGATCATCACATCTTTCAACGGGGGAAGCACCTGAGGAAGAGCAAATTATTCAGATTCTAGATTCATGTTTTTTTTCTGGTTGATGAGTCTGGTTCTAGTCGCTGGCTGAGAAACACACAGCGATCTACTTTCTACTACTAACCAACACGCAGTCTGAGATCCTCTGGCAGAGCCCTACTGGCTGTTCCAAAGTCCGGACTAAAAACTAAAGGGGGACGGGGCCTTTGCTGTCAGAGCCCCAAGACTCTGGAACAGCCTGCCAGAGGAGATCAGACTTGCAGATTCAGTCCCTTGTTTTACATCCCTACTCAAGACATTATTTTATAAAAATGCTTTTACTCTGGGATTTTGGTAATTGTTCTTATTTTTATTTTATTAGTCTGATTTTGTTTTCTGCTTGTTTACTTTCTGCCTGTTACTTTAATTGTCTCTCTGCTTTTATTTTCTGTTGTAAAGCACTTTGTTACTTGTATAGAAAAGTGCTATACAAATGAAGTATTACAAATATTACAAAGTATTACTTCATAGCTTTAAGACTCAGTTTATTTCAGTTCAGTTTAATTTAGGTTCACAGTGAAAATGCTGCATGCTTCATATAAATATACATAAATATATGTACCTGAGCTTTGATATATCTGCGGATCTCCCTGTGGTGTCTGGATCCTTCAGTCAAAAGGCTGAGCACCGGAGTCAAACCCTCTTTGTAGTTGGAGCCCTGCTTGGAGTGACACAAGCCAACAGCACTTCACAAGCTGGAACAACAGCTGGATTTTAATCAGTAGTAATCACACATGAGCGTTATAAGGTTTTACTGTGTGAAGGCTACCAGGTCAAGCAGCTGGGATTTTTATGGATGTGAGTTTGAGATGAACTAACAACACATGAACAGATATATCTGTGAATCATCACTTCTCCATGTTGATAATTCTTCAGGTCGACTTTGTGCAGGCTGCAGGAGAACTTTACCTTGTCGATCCTCTTCTCCATGAAGTCGAGTAACACCTGGACTGCATCCATGTTTTTTCCTCCATACTTCTCTTGTCCTCCCTGGATAGGAAGGTCAATCAGCACGTCAAGGCAGGACACCGGAAGATTGTTCAGCAAGTTGACAGAATGGCTAGAGAGAAAAAAAAAAGTTTTATTATTACCCGTCAGTGTAACTGTGGAAGTCATTTTCGGACTACTACATTGTATTTAATACAAATACAAAGTCAGCCTACTATCATTTGAAGAATATATCAAGAATCAGAGCACTTATGTCCCAGCAGGATCTGGAAAAACTTGTCCATTTATCTTCAGTCGTCTTGATTACTGCAACAGTGTCTTTACAGGTCCGCCTAAAAAAATCAGTCAGACAACTGCAGCTGATCCAGAACGCTGCTGCTAGAGTCCTCACCAAAACCAAGAAAATGGATCACATCAGTCCAGTTCTGAGGTCCTTACACTGGCTCCCAGTCTGTCAGAGAATAGACTTTAAAATCCCGTTGCTGGTTTATAAAGCGCTGAATGGTTTAGGGCCAAAATATATTAGTGACCTCCTGATTAAAGGGACACTTCACCCGTTGAAACATGAATCTGTACTGACATTGGGTCATATGTGTAGAAATGTGAAATACATTTTGAAGTTGGTGCCTTCTTGACCGAGAAAAGACAGAAAGTGTCTTTTTGGCTCATGTGGATGACAGACACCAAATCCCAGAATGCACAGCACTACAGGCCACTCCCACTAAGGTCAGGTTTACAGACATATTTACTTCAACACATGAGGCCGTTTTCTCAACTGATTCCGAGATTTCTTCCAGAATGAATTGGTATCTTGTAAATTCCTGTCAGAAAACAGACTCTATGTCTGTGTTACGTGTCACTGGAAGCTCCTTTTCAGACTTACAAATACAAAGATTTCTCGTCTATAGGGAAAATGAGGGCGGGATGCACGACCATTCAAAAATACTACCAGGTTTCTAATGATGCAAACATTAATGCAATGCACAAAATAGTGAAGTATCCCTTTAATTACGAACCATCCAGACCGCTCAGGTCATCTGGGACAGGTGTGCTCTCTGTCCCCAGAGTCAGAACCAAACACCAAGAAGCAGCGTTCAGTTTTTATGCTCCCTATATCTGGAACAAAGGTGCAGGTCTGCTGACGCTCCAAAGAAATGTGGCTAAAGTAGAGCTTTATTTACAATAACACTGAAGTCTGCAATAGTGACCGACTGGTCATGAAGTCTCACATTTAAGACTAAGACTTGGCCTAAGACTTTGGTGTTAAATCAGGATGCGTGGATAAAAAAACAGCAGGTTCAGTAACATTCACTGCAAGCAAGTGGGCGGTGGTGATAACCTTTATATCCAGGGACCAGTAAGCAACCAGTGACATCTTTGTGCACATAATGAAATGCTTGATTATATTTTCTGCTCCCCCTTCTGTTCTGTTTTCCACTTCCATTTCTAGGTTTATCAAACAACATCCAGTATCGATATAAAGTACATGTATGCTTTTTGCCTTATTAGACCGTGGCCTCCCCATCTGACCGGGAAAACTCCAAGCTTGGAGAGTCATGTGTGCACACAAAAAGCAAGAAGATTTCAGGGGGACGACCTGTCTGAAATTTTCTAAAAAAAAAAACTTCAGGAGTGTGTGATGTGTGAAGAGCAGATTTTGTGAATGAAAGCTATGATTTCTCACCTGTGTGCTTCCTCGGTTTTCTCCTCAGTTTCAGTCTTCTGCATCAACAGATGACGCAGGATGGCAACTATGAGTCGGAACTGGTGGTCATCCTCCTGTCAAATAAGGGATGAAAATGAATAAATGTGAATGAAAGAAAATGAATGTCTAGTACAACAAAAGCAAAGAAAAAACACAAAAGGTGTTTATAAAGACTTTCAACACAACTGATATTTGGTTTCCACTGTTATTGTCGAGCCTGCTTTGCCCTTTGAGTGCCACACAGGCCACACAGCTTATTACACAATACATGTGTGTGTCTGGGAGTGTGTGGTTTGATTTGTACTCTGTGTTTTTTTTCTTCCTGATAAGAGTGCGCACGCACGCACGCACGCACGCACGCACGCACGCACGCACGCACGCACGCAGTTTGAGCATTAACCCAATGTTATCTTGAATTGAAATTTTTGAATCAAGAAGTTTAGTAGAAGGAAACTCCTGAGGTCAGTGCAGTTTCCTGAATTATTATTTTGAATTAAAGGGAAACTTCACCCATTAGCATTAATCTTTGTATCATTAGAAACCTGGTAGTATTTTTGAATGGTCGTGCATCCAGCCCTCATTTTCCCCTGAGATGAGAAATCTTTGTATTTCTGAGCTTCCTCCTTTTCTGAATCAGTTGAGGAAACGGTCTTATGTGTTGAAGTAAATATGTCTGTAAATGTTTTTTATTTCTATATTTCTCCTGCTATATTGTATATTTTGGAGAAACGGTAACGACCGAATTTCCCTCTGGGATTAATAAAGTATTTCTGATTCTGAAATAGAGGACCTTAGTGGGAGTTGCCTGTGGTGCTGTGCATTCTGGGATTTGGTGTCTTTCATCCACATGAGCCAAAAAGACACTTTCTGTCTTTTCTCGGCCAAGAAGGCTCCAACTTCAAAATGTATTTCACATTTCTACATATATGACCCAATGTCAGTACAGATTCATGTTTCAACGGGTGAAGTATCCCTTTAAGTGTCTTCATAGAAAAGAAAACTGTTTTAGTGATGATATGTAATTAGGCTTTTGTTGGCGTCAGGTGAATCTTTAGTCTCTAATCTGCGACCCAGTCAGAAATATTTTGTGTGTGGAGATGCATTAATGACCTGCTGTTACACCTCAGTACAAGAATTACAACTGGGTAAACTTTACTGAAACAAGTTACACTCTTAAAAGACTTACGCAAGACACTTACCTCACCACGAGTGTAAGACAGCGTGAGGTTGAACAAGGCCTTGAGTGCTTCCATTGCTCGATCGTTGTCTTCTGCAGGCATGCACAGGGACTGCGGGTCGGGAGGGGCCGCTTCATAGGGACCAACCCAGCGCACTTCCAAGGTGTGCTCCAGCACCTCGGTCAGGAGTTTCACAGCATCCCATTCTTTCTTTAACACCCCTCTCAAATCCGCTCTCAGGGCAGACAGCAGGAAAAGAAGGCGCAGCGTGAACAGGCCGACCTCGTGGCTCCATGTGCCGGCTGTACGCAGGTTATTACAAAGACCCTGAGCCAGCTCCACCTCTACGCTGACCTGCTGAGCCGCGGGACTGTTGAAAACCACATTGCATAGGCACTTCAACGCCTCCACAACCACCCTCTCCTCCTCGTCTGACCGGCTGTCTCCCTGAGAGTTCTTTTGGTTGTCACCTGCTTCCTCTCCGGTCTGCAGCTTCGCCATCCGCCCCAGGATCAGCATGCCCTCCCTGGTGGCGACAGGCGAGAGGACGTGCTTGTCTCTGGACAAGATGCGGAGCGTCTCTAGACATGTTTTCTGACAGCTGGGCCGCACCTGCCTCCCGAGTACGGTCAACACACTCTGACACAGCTTCTGAAAATGACGCAGATTGAGAAGATTATAACATCACTGTCATAACTTCTCATATCAAACTACTCAAGATATACTATACTCACACTGCGCAGGGTTTCTTCCCTTTGTTCAAATTTGAAGGTGAGGCTGTTCTGAAAAGAAAAAGATGGCCATACATTTCAAAGGCATATTTATTATGTTTTATAACAAATATATTTTACTGAGACCTTCCTGATTTTGCTAATGTTTGCTAATGGGTCAGTGACGTATAAGGATTTTCATCTGGCCAATTTTAAAATACAAAAAATATGAATATTTATTTAACATAAAAATATTGTGTACACATTGAAATACCGAGCCTTTTTAATTAAAAAATGTTCAGTACACATTCAGCACCAACTGAAAAAGACTCTGTGACACGCTTGTTATAAGCGACTTTGGGCTTGTTTTTCTGTAAAGTCGCTTGCAAATATCGTCAGTCGTGGGTTGCGGGTTTTTGGGCTCGTTTTCTAAAGTGCAGTTGTTTGTTTGGGCTTTGCTCCCTGTATGAACCTCTACTGATTCACTCCCAACTCTCCACAATAAAGCCAAACACGATCGATAGTTAGTTTGTCCTTTTCCAGGATCCGTCCACCTTTAAGAAAAAGCTAAAGACCCAGCTCTTTCATGAATACCTGCTAACTTAATGATGATGGTCTCCATATTATTGATGATGATGATGGTAATGACGATGGTTTTTGTTTGATAACGACGACTTATAAGATGGTTTCTATACTGATTAGAGCTCTCAAGAACTGCCCTCAATGTTGTGCTTTGCCTCTGGTCACTTCCTGTCAGCACCTGTGTGTCCAATCAGACTCAAAGCTGATCGTTTGCTCTTACTGACATTGTTCCCTTTTTTCTAGATCCTTGTGTTGTTCTTACTCTCTGATGTACGTCGCTTTGGATAAAAGCGTCTGTTAACTGAATTGTAGAACCCCGTTTCCTTGGTTAGCCCGCCCGCCCCGATCTGACAAACACACACACACACATACATATACACATATATATATATATATATATATATATATATATACATATATATATATATTTTTTTTTTCTATAGAGCTGGTTGCTGGTTTGCATAGAGCTGGTTGCTTGTTTCTATAGAGCTGGTTGCTTGTTTCTATAGAGCTGGTTGCTTGTTTGCATAGAGCTGGTTGCTTGTTTCTATAGAGCTGGTTGCTTGTTTGCATAGAGCTGGTTGCTTGTTTCTATAGAGCTGGTTGCTTGTTTCTATAGAGCTGGTTGCTTGTTTCTATAGAGCTGGTTGCTTGTTTCTATAGAGCTGGTTGCTTGTTTCTATAGAGCTGGTTGCTGGTTGCTGGTTGCTTGTTTCTATAGAGCTGGTTGCTTGTTTCTATAGAGCTGGTTGCTTGTTTCTATAGAGCTGGTTGCTGGTTTCTATAGAGCTGGTTGCTTGTTTCTATAGAGCTGGTTGCTTGTTTCTATAGAGCTGGTTGCTGGTTTCTATAGAGCTGGTTGCTTGTTTCTATAGAGCTGGTTGCTGGTTTCTATAGAGCTGGTTGCTTGTTTCTATAATGCTGGTTGCTTGTTTCTATAGAGCTGGTTGCTTGTTTCTATAGAGCTGGTTGCTTGTTTCTATAGAGCTGGTTGCTGGTTTCTATAGAGCTGGTTGCTTGTTTCTATAGAGCTGGTTGCTGGTTTCTATAGAGCTGGTTGCTTGTTTCTATAGAGCTGGTTGCTTGTTTCTATAGAGCTGGTTGCTTGTTTCTATAGAGCTGGTTGCTGGTTTCTATAGAGCTGGTTGCTTGTTTCTATAGAGCTGGTTGCTGGTTTCTATAGAGCTGGTTGCTTGTTTCTATAGAGCTGGTTGCTGGTTTCTATAGAGCTGGTTGCTTGTTTCTATAGAGCTGGTTGCTTGTTTGCATAGAGCTGGTTGCTTGTTTCTATAGAGCTGGTTGCTTGTTTCTATAGAGCTGGTTGCTTGTTTCTATAGAGCTGGTTGCTTGTTTCTATAGAGCTGGTTGCTTGTTTCTATAGAGCTGGTTGCTGGTTTCTATAGAGCTGGTTGCTTGTTTCTATAGAGCTGGTTGCTTGTTTCTATAGAGCTGGTTGCTGGTTTCTATAGAGCTGGTTGCTTGTTTCTATAGAGCTGGCTGCTTGTTTCTATAGAGCTGGCTGCTTGTTTCTATAGAGCTGGTTGCTTGTTTCTGTAGAGCTGGTTGCTTGTTTCTATAGAGCTGGTTGCTGGTTTCTATAGAGCTGGTTGCTTGTTTCTATAGAGCTGGTTGCTTGTTTCTATAGAGCTGGTTGCTGGTTTCTATAGAGCTGGTTGCTTGTTTCTATAGAGCTGGCTGCTTGTTTCTATAGAGCTGGCTGCTTGTTTCTATAGAGCTGGTTGCTTGTTTCTGTAGAGCTGGTTGCTTGTTTCTATAGAGCTGGTTGCTTGTTTCTATAGAGCTGGCTGCTTGTTTCTGTAGAGCTGGTTGCTGGTTTCTATAGAGCTGGCTGCTTGTTTCTATAGAGCTGGCTGCTTGTTTCTATAGAGCTGGTTGCTTGTTTCTATAGAGCTGGTTGCTTGTTTCCATAGAGCTGGTTGCTTGTTTCTATAGAGCTGGTTGCTTGTTTCCATAGAGCTGGTTGCTTGTTTCCATAGAGCTGGTTGCGTGTATCTGGCAACACTGATGCAGGGGGCCCCCAAATGACCTTTGGCCTTGGGGGCCCCTAAATGACTAAATCCGCCGCTGCTCACATGAATTTTCACATAATGGACAAAGTTTGTTTGGATATTATTTTTAAATATGAATAAAAATCACATTTGAACATGATGTTTAGACACATTAAATGGAAGAACAATTAAAATAATAAGTTAGAGTGAGTTCATACCTGGAAGAGGAGCTGTGGAGAGTTTTTATTAATTTAAATATTTGTTTTGTTATTAACTGTAATACACAAAGTGACTGTACGTGGAATAACAGGAAACAAGAATTAACCACAACACGTTGGTAATACTAACAATATCTCAAACTCATACATGACTCATTCATGCACATTTGTTGAGAAACGTTTTACATTTCTTATTTAACATCATATGACAGAGTTTACGTTTTAACCCAACAGGCTGTTAGCTCGAAGCTAGCTGTTAGCTCGAAGCTAGCTGTTAGCTCGCCGGCTAAACGTTTGTTTTGATGTTAAACAAAATAAATAACCGCGGCTCACCTCTCGATTATACTGCAGAAGAAGCTTCTCGCTTTCCTCCTCGTCGGCCGTGTTAAGCTGCGACAGGATGCTATCTAGATCCATGGTGGCTTTAGGGATGGTGAGCTCGGTTTTTGACGTGACCCGGTTTGTGTTGTGACGCTAGCTCATCAGCTAGCTGCTAATGCTAATGCTAGGTTAGCAGCTGTCAACACGGAAACGCCCCAGGTGGTCAGCTGGTCAGCTGGTCAGGTGGTCAGCTGGTCAGGTGGTCAGCTGGGTCTCTCCATCAGCTGTAACCACACACTGTAAATAATAACCTGTTATTCACTATAAAACACAAGTTGTTAAACGCAACAATCAACAGACATCAAAAGTTATTTAATGTTTAAAAGGTCTTAAATGATTTATTATGAAATGATTAATTAATGAGTGCTGCAGGTGAAGGTCTGTAACAACAAAATGTTTACTTCAGATAAATAATGTAAATAAAAGGAAAAGTATAGAGAGACGTCTCATTAAATAAATACAAAACAGCAAAATGCACAAAACACTAAAAAAGTGTCTGTTAGGAAAAGTGTTTGTTCCTTTCTGATTTATCTGCAATGTGCAAAAGAAGACTATTTAAAAAATTTAGATTTATACACAATTCAATTCAAAAAACTTTATTTGTCCCCAGGGAGCACACAGAGCAGTAAATTAACAACAGTGCAAGTAGACGAAACATTTTAACCTGAATATAAAGCGTCAATTTAAATACAACTTAAAGCTTAAACTTAACTTAAAAAATACAAAATATAAAAAGAGTAGATATTATAATAATAATAATAATAATAATAATAATAATAATAATAATAATAATAATAATAATAATGCATTTAATTTGTAACGCACTTTACATTTTTGCAAAAAAAAATCTCAAAGTGCTACAGGAAGAAAAAATAGAAATAAAAACCAATTAAATCAATTAAGCAACTAACGAAACTAAAAGCACAGGCAGAAGGCTTTGTTAAAAAGGTTTTTAAGGCCCTTTTAAAAGTGTCAGCAGACTGTGGAGCCCTCAGCTGCTCAGGGAGAGCGTTCCACAGACTGTGGAGCAGAGGAGCAGAAGGCCCGGTCACCCATGGTGTGGAGTTTAGTCCTGGAGGGATGAAGGAGGTTGGTGTTTCCAGAGAGGAGGCTTCGTGTGGACAGTGATCGGACTAATAGATGTAAACAGAACTATGTGCAGTAAACGAGAAATAAATATATATATACAGAGCTATCATCATTTTTAACGTCAATAACTGGTATCATGATTTGGTGCCTCGCAAAAGTATTTACAGCCCGATAACATTTTTCCATATTGCAGGGTTACAACATTGAAAACAAGTGTTTTGTAGTCGAGAATTGTCCCGTATTTAGCTCCACTCATGCTGTTCTCAATCCGGACCACTTCCCCAGTACAATGATGATGAAAAAAACACCACAAACTTGATACTGCCATATCTGTCTTTGACTGTGGAGGGGGAGCTGAATCACACCAAGACCAACAAGTGCAATTTATTTCATCATTGTTCTGGGAAAGTGGTCAGGAATTGTCATGGAATAAGGGACAGGTGTATTTCTATTAAAAATCTTCTACTTAACTCGTTATGTTACTTCTTGTGCAGTATGAAGGACGTTGCTTACATCTGATTAGTGTTGGGTTTTACATAGAATAATTCATATACCCTCAAAGGTTTTTATTTTATTATACAATCAATTTTTTTTTAAGGTTTGGATACAGTGTAAAATATTATAGCAACAGAATTTGATCAAAGCAAAACATTGAAATTCCACAACAACACATGAAACAGAAATGATAACTGTTGGAAAATCATATCGCCATTTTGAAATTGTTGCCAGCAACACTTTAAAAACATTTCTGGACAGGGTCATGTTTTTCCACCACCTCCTTTAAAAACACTGAGGCGATCAGTTCTGTGATTTTTATTGATGTGGATGAGGAATCGATGCAGCATAGTATCGTGATATTTTGTGGGGCAATATCATATCAACTCATGGCCGGCAAGTATCGATATTTTTATTATGTTAATAGCAAATATGCTTTTAAATTTTTAATTGCTAGGGGGTTGCACAATTCATTTTTGAAAAAGTTGCATTATTAAAATGACTACAGTTGTTCAGGCGTCCATACATGCTCACAAGTGTTACAACTAAAATACCAACAGTTGAGATCGTGAGGTATTTACAGGGTTTTACTTTTATCACAGTGTTGGTCAGTCTGTGGGCTTGACTCCCCTTGTGTAGAAATAAAATTAGAATTTATTCTTCTTTGACAAAACAGATTTAGCAATTTATTGTATCGCAATTCTCAGCATATCACAAAATGTTTAAAATCGCAATCATATCGTATTTTAACTCAAGTATCGTGTTGACATTTTATCGTGGGGCCTCTGGTTTTTATTCACATTTCACACACAGAACCCATTTTTAGAAAGAGAGAGAGCAGAATGAACTGGTTATATTCATTTACATATATTTGTTTTTTTAATAAAAAATCATAGCCGATATATCCTTACATGAACATGCTATATACATAAAGCACTAACCTGTTTGTTTTGGTTATAAGGTAGTAGTTATTTTGACCACTCTATAATCTGCGTGTTGTTGATCTGTCAGCACACACACAGCTGACACAGATATCCTGGACAACCACGATCAGCAATCTCCTTCTGAAATCTCCAGCGGATATTGATATTGACACTCAGGTCAGGTGATTAAATCGCATTAGTGGCTTCTCATTTTATCATCTTTTCTGTTAACATGGTTTCTGTATTCAAAGAGTTACTTGTGAATCCTGCAGGATTTTGTGGAGACAACACAGAGGATCTATGTTCCAATAAACACAAACCTCAGCAGGGGTCAGAGGTCAAAGGTTACGGGACTGAGGTGCAATGACCCCTGCACAGCATGACACTCTCTCTATAGAAATGTAATTCTTTCTGCAGTGTGAGCCCTGTGTTACCAGCCCAACCCCCCCACTGTGCAGTCACCACACGGAGAGATCAGTTAAGACCCAGCTCCAAAAAAACTTCTCAAACACCAAAATATTAACGGGAAAATCTGAGAGGAATCGTTAGGAGAAAGTCTATGCATTTTGTTAAATAGAATGTCCAAATATATTTGACAAATAAGTGAAATCGACCTTAAAGTTTTTTTGTTTTAATGAATAACAGCTGCCCTACAACATGCACAGAAAGTAGGGAAAAGGGAAAAATATAATGAAGAGTAATTCTAGCATGAGCTCCAGTGCTGACATTGATTATGATTTTAAATAAAATGAAGAATGTTATTTATACTTTTCTGAATATTTGGACATTCCTGTGAACTCTGAGACTTGAACGGTGAAGACAGAAAAAAAACAAGGAAGACAATTTGACACAGACAATGCACTGTTGTAAATTGTGACATTTTTTTTATGTGGCATTATTTTCCCCACATACACATCAGGTTTCCACTGTGATACTCGAACAGTCACCACAGACAGTTTCCAGTGCTTTTTATTTACAAAAAAGTGACTAGACTTCATGTTACTGTACACTTTGATATTTTTCCCTTTTATATAAATACCCATAGGGTAATAGGTCCTCAGTAGCTTTGAGTGCATCATAAAACACACAACCCTAGGTTAATGCGTCTTTTACTAACCATACAAAACAGAGAACAAAGTACCAATTGTAACATAGAAAATAAAGGATACACCATGTTACAAAGTTACAGAATACATACTTTATATATATATATATAATAGCGCACAGTTGTTTTTCAGTCACAGCATTCAATCATTAAAAAGTATCCAAGGTGAAGACACCTGAACAGAGCATTCAGGGAGTTTTTGTGTCTCAGTGTTTTGCTTTGTGCCACAGTCTGTCTGTCTGCTCTGGCGTCCCAAAACAATATTAAGGCAGTACATTTAATCTACATCCTGCAGAAAACTAATGTGCTGTGATGCTGCTCAGTGCCAGAGCAACAGGAGGAGAAAGTGAAACAGTAAAGGCTTCAATGGCAGCTGCCAGCACACTGATCCTGCAGTCATAAAACAGACTGATGATCTGGGGCGCTCACTTGTGAGGCTGACTGAGGGAAACTGGCAGAGGGGTACATTCCTTAAAACAAAGGCACAGATTGACCAGCATTGCACTCATGATTTTGCTGCATGTTTTTAACAATCTACATGATTTGAAGGGATATTTTACCCCCCGCAGCGGGCAAAAAACTTTGATTGTTGATTTGAAGAAATGGAATTAAATCTCTGCACAAACTATACAACAATCATCGAGGGGATTTTCAAATTGTCAGTACGTTCTTACCATGATTCCTAATACCTTGCATTGGTATGCTCCACTATATCTGCTCCTCCTTTTTTTTTGATGCACATGATTGGAAGTGTTAAAAGACTTTGCATTCACAGATTTTAGCAGGAAAGGCCCATCCAGCTATTTGGCCCAGCCGGTGGTGGCCTCGCCGTTGATGTAGGCAAAGCCGGGGAAATGCTGCGAGTGTTCATACTCTGAGTTCCTGCGCGGGCCCAGTGGAGAGTACATGTCCCCAGAGGCGGCATAGCGGGATGAATGCATAGGCGGGCTGGTGTAACAGCTGTTAGCTGGTGACACATCTGTCCACCGGGGGGCGACAGGTGCGGGGTGCAAGCGAGGCGTGCTGCCCATCAAGCAAGGCTCCATTCGAGACATCTGGCCGTTGAGCTGGTACTGTAGAGAAGAGGAAGAAAGAAGTTAGAGACCCATTTATCAACGAGACAAGCAAAAACTAATCAACTAACAGGTGAAGCCTCAAGAAGTGTTTATTACATATTTATCTCTTTGTTGTCTCCATTGTGTGTTAAAACCCAAACATTTTCACTCCCAGGGGTTCTCAACCTTTTTTTTGGCATGTGTACCCCCTTTCAGAATTTTTTTCAGCCAAGTACCCCCTTGTCCTGCCAAGAACATTTTTCAGGAAATAGTTTGGGAAAAGAACGTGAATAAATCGATGCATGTGGTCTTCATGCATTCATACCTAATGCAAGCTATATTATAAATGAATATCCTCACGTTGGAAATACTTCCCTTTTTTATGTTGAATAGAGAACATATGCTGATAATTAATTTGTCTTTAATCAGTGTCAGGATTTTCCTACAAATCATTATAATGGTTTGTTGTGGTGCAACTTTTTTTTAATAACAACTGTCACGTACCCCTGGCAGTACTCCCACGTACCCCTAGGGGTACACGTACCCCCCTTTGAGAAACACTGCACTATCACATGGACCAAGAAACGCACCACTCAGCAGATTTTAGAAGGTAGAACCATCTAAAGTCTTATGTTTGCTTGAAAATGTTATTGTTTCAGATTCCTTTTCTTTAAACTGACTCAACAACCTGCCCTTATTCTCATTGTATGATCAGATCATTGACAAATGTAAAGGTTTATAGGTCATTACATATGAAAAAAGGTTAATGTGTGAAAACTGAGTCAGAAGGAATTCATTTATTTTCTTTAAATCTTTTTTTTTTTTTTTTGTGCCTTTATTGTAGAGATAGGACAGAGGATAGAGCTGGAAATCAGGGAGAGAGAGAGTGGGGGAATGATTTGAGGGAAAGGAGCCACAGGTTGGATTTGACTCTGGGCCGCCCACTTGGAGGACCACAGCCTCCATACATGGGACGCGTGAACTAACCACTGCACCACCAGCGCCCCGAAATTCATATTTGTTTTCATATTTATTGTAGATTACATAAAGTGGGTTTCAAACCAGGACTTTTGCAACTGAACTTTACTCCATGATGAGGTGAATCTGATCATTGAAAGACTTTCACCAGGGGTTTTCTCCCACTGCAGGGGTTTTTAGAAAAACATGTATTTGTACAAGTTCTCTTAATTAACCAGTTTAACTGAATATATACTATAATATTCTTCAAATGTTTATTCCCTTCAACGAGTTAGAGTAGAAAAATGATACGACTCAGATCTCTAAGTTAAAAAATGAAGGGGCAGCAGAAGCGTTTTTAGTTTAGCTTAGCATAAAGAACAGCTCCGTGCCAAGTAAAAAAAGTCGGGCAGAAAAAAACTATAAAAATAAGTTTTCAGAAGGAGAAGGCAAACAAGATATAATGTGTAAATAACTGAGCTTTCAGGCTGCTTTGAGGCAGACTTTGTTATCTTTGGTCAGGCTAGTTTGTTTTCCTCTTTTAAAACCTTACAGTTAATGAAAATGTTTATGAGAGCAATTCTATAATATGCAGAATAAATTAGATTAAAGTATCAAACTATATCTTTAACAAGGGTCCAAATGCTGGTCTATCCACAACGTCGGGTTAGTATTATTTCTTGGTCTTTTTTTTTCTTTATTGGGGAGGAGAGTGAGGTGATGATTTGGAAAAAGAGAAAGGGTTGGAATCAAACCTTGACCACTGTGGCTAGGTTTCAGCCTCTCTCCTGGGACTCATGCTCTACCAGGTGAGCTACAGCATACCCCAAAGTTGTCACATTTTAAAATACTGATTAAGAAAGTATGTGAAAAACCAAATGTGATCTTTTAATGACACTATCTTCAGATCTGCAGAGGACCTGACCTCTGTGTCCTCACAGGTAGCTATACCGTGTTGATATCTGATTTGATGTTATGGAAGTCCTGTGTGCTGGGACTCAGCTGACCCTGCCATTGGTAATTTCCTGTCAGGGGAAATTGCCTCACAAGTTTTACCACAGTTGACAAATTAGAAAATTAAGCCACTTAAGCCACAAAAATTAGGAATCCTCTGAAAAAGTGTTTTTTCCTGTTATTTTAGTTGCCTGTGGTGACTGAACTCAAACAGATGGGATGAGAACTGTTTCTGTTCATCTCCGACACGTCCTCAGCCTCTAACACGGACAGAGCAGAGGCATTGTTCCCCATTTATCTCAGACAAAAAAAAAAGTGGAAGTAGGACCCTTTTCCCTTTTCACACTATAAATAAACACCACAGTAGCATCCATTATGAGGGATCGCAGCACGGAAAAAGACAGTCAGTGCAGGTCAGAGAGCAGAACAGACGGCTCAGCCGCCTCTTGTTCTGAGGCAGAAAAGACACCATTGAATAACAATATTTTAATAAACGCCCCCTTTCCCCGCTCTGTGGCTGCTGGCTAACACACATGAGGAGACTATTGAGAGCTGGAAAGAGGAGTAACAGAGGAGGGCCCCTCCTGGCCCCGGCCGAGCCACCTTTCACTGCCTGCTTCCGCTGCGTTGAGAGGGGGATTCTGGGACTTTTTAGAAACCCCTGTTACCACTGAGGCCCGGCTGATCTCCTCCCACTATAAAGCCAGTGGAAGTTGGAGGGCCCTTGACAGGAAATTACCATCAAAAGAGTAAACCAGCATCAGGCGCTGCACAAGCTGCAACATTAGGAACGGCTTCTCTTCTTAATGTTTCTCTTTTCTCATATTTAAATCGTTCATTATTCCTTTTAAAGCAGTGGTTCCCAAAGTGGGGGTCGCGATACTCCTTAAAAATGGTTCAAAATAGCATATTTCACCCATTAATTTGAAAATACAAACAAATATGATGGTGTTTCGGCTATTGTGTGGTGTCCAATGCCAGTGTTTGGAGAGGTCTAATAGTGTGCGTGGCTGTGCGCAATGTCAAATGTTCTAAGCACCTCATGGGACAATTGGGGTCCCCAGTCTCTTGCGCAATTAAATTGGGGGTCACAGGCTGAAAAGTTTGGGAACCCCTGCTTTAAAGGACAGGTCAGGGGTTAAAAGGCTGATTTGAAGGTATCCTCATCCATATATGTATCATCTACATGTTTATGTAGATATTATATTTTGACACACGAGACATTCTCCTTCTACTTCTTACAATGTCAACTGCCAACAAAACAGTTTAACACTGCTCTGTATAGTGGACACACTCTTTAGTTACAGTTAAACACACACACACACACACACACACACACACACACACACACACACACACACACACACACACATGGTTACTTAAACACACATTATTGTAACAAAGCATCAACTACATTTGTTTTTTCCACTTATGTGACACTGAATTGATCCTCCCTCATGCCGGACATCAGCTGCTTTCACTTATCAATTTTGTACTTTTGTCAAGTGAAGTTTGAGAAACTTGAACTTTATTTATGGAATTTGACACGGCCTCAAAAAATATACTTCACTGTACCACAGAAAACTTCTAAACTTTCTGTAAAGGTTTCTGTAAAACTTCAACCTAAAGTCAAACTCGGGACGTTATAGATTTCTAATAAAAACCCAAACCGACATCGACTTTAGCTTAAGTTCTCTAAATGTTCTGACTTCAGGTTATCTATCATTTTGATGTCTTGATATGATTTTATTTAAAATATCTTCCTCAACATTGACATTAATTGAACCTTTCAACATTTAGCTCTTCGGTGAGGAGGACTGACCTGTGCGGATGAGCGGTGGTAGGCCGAGTAGTGGAGGGGCGGTGGGATCGTTGACTCGTGGGTCAGACTTGGATACTGGCTCTGGATGGAGTGAGGATGCTGGTTGGTGTAGCTGCCGTAGTTGTAGCTACCTGTGTACCTGAAGAGAGGAGGAAAGTCAAAACAAATTCATAAAGTTGTCCAACCAGTTTCCAAAATGTCTTGATTGAAATCCTGAAATGATAATTACCCATGCTCCTCTCTGTGCGTGTAGACGGGCATCCTGTGGGCGGAGGAGGGAGGGGGCACTGGAGCGCTGTTCCTCATACAGGACAGCTGCTGGCCGGCCTCTGGAGCGGAGCCGCCTGCTGTTGTCACTGTGTATGTAAGGGACCAGGTATATGACTGAACAGCGCCTGGCAGACACATGTACACACACAGAGACACACACGTGTTGGCCCAGAGGAGCTACGTGCTTCTATTTGTTTGAAGGTATCTGAAATGTGACTGTGAGGCCCTGCTCACCTGTGGTGGTCGGGGTGACTCCGTTGTACTCGGGGGACACGGCTGCTGTGGGGGAACTGGCCGAGGAAACGCCAACAGAGTGGACTGAGCGGGCGGGAGAGAAGGACGCCGGAGACGGGGAGGCCGGGGTGTTCTCAGTCGACGGGAATTCCTCCTCTCTCTCTGCTGAAACGTTTTAGAAGAACAGAAGAGTCATCACAATGTTTTGGGTCACACAAACAAACAAAATGAACATCTTCATCGAGAGGGTTTATCTCTTTTTGAGTCCTGCCTAAACATGAAGTAAAACACCTTTATGAGGGCAAAGCTTGTGTTCTGTGAGAACAAAGTCATGTGATAATAATAATAATTTATCCTTTATTAATCCTGTGAGGGTAAATTCAGTTTTACACTCTTTTTAATGAACATGCTACACAAACATAGGCTGAAACAAACACATGCACAAACAGGATCCTGTGGACATGCACTGATGGAGAGGTGTCAGAGTGAGGGGGGGCTGCCCACAGCGAGCACTCTTGCTCAAGGGCACCTCAGCAGTGCTCAGGCAGACCAATTTCCAGACTTGGTCCGTGCCGGGACTTGAGCCGGCGACCCTCCGATTCCCAACCCAAGTCCCTACAGACTGAGCTACTGCCGCCCCAATACCAGTGGAATCAAGAAAAGCAGAAGTGGACTGTGAATGTTTCTTTTCATCTTCATATATATATGAAGATGAAAAGCTCTCGATCTCAACAAGAGATCGAGAGCTTTTCAGCGATATCTTTTATTATAAAGGGATGTAATGTTCTACTGTTTTTATAAAGATTTGGATAGGTTTCTGCATTTTGATGTACGGCAGGTAAACATCACATTTATACCGCACTGGTTAAAGGTTTTATATGCGATTTTTTGATCCAGCAGATGTCGCCCTTGAGCACCAGCATGAAACCAAAACAACTGGCGCTGCATTGTTGTGTTAGCATGCTAATGCTAGCGATCTTTATTATGCTGGTATCTTCACACTGCATGTAAATTTACCTGAAATGAGCGTGATCTAGAAACACAGTTAAGCAGTGAGTACAGTATGTTATTCTTCTTTTCTCTAGTCCCTCAATTAAACAACTTTTATACACGAGGGGAGGAGTCAGCCGGCCGTCCCGGCGATGTAAACAAAGTGAAGATAGGACTCTGAAAACTCTGAAAACATCACAGACAGTGGGACTCGGGTGTTACACCCATTGTAGACAGTCATGACTCACAGAGTTATTTTCAGAGGATATACTTGATTTATATTATATTTAAGTGTGAAAAATCACATATAAAGACTTTAAGAGAGAAACTCATGTCAGTCTCCATGTGCTGTAATCTTACAATCACAGAATATCTCATGTTTTCAGATTTGTTTTCTTGCTGATGAATCAATATTTTGCCCTAAACATGGTGTGCCTCATGACTCTGGAAAGAAAGTTATTGTTTGTTCTTGGTTTAGTTTCCTGAGAGTGGGATGACTTGTCAAGTCCAACATGATGCCGTCTCAACCGACCAAGTCCAAGAAGTAAACAGTTTAGATGAAAAGACACCACTGGATGTTTTTCAATTCAGCTCCAAAAAGCAGTTAAGAACTATTAAAACAAATGATAAAACATCGTTCTATCATCACTGACACTTTTCATATGTAACAACTTCATTTCTGCACAAGATGTTTTTGCAGCTTCTCCATCATCGCAAACAATTCGATCGACCTCCTCCAGGTAGTGGTCTCTCACCTGTGCTGCCTTCCCCCTTCATGGCCCTCATGAGCTCATTGGCCCTCTCCTGGCAGTGCAGGGACTCCAGCAGGTAGAGCACGTAATCATCAAACATGAGGTGGATCAGGTGGAAGGACCCTGCATGCAGACAGACATGAAGACATGTTATTTTAGAAACAAACAAAGTGACAAATTCAAAAGGTTGAAAAAACAAACAAAAAGGATATAGACGGGGCGCTGGTGGCGCAGCGGCGGCCCAGGTTCCAATCCCACCTGTGGCTCCTTTCCCGCATGTCATTCCACTCTCTCTCTCTCTCCATGATTTCTGACTCTATCCACTGTCCTATCTCCATTAAAGGCTCAAAAAGCCCAAAAATAAATCTTAAAAAAAATAAAAGGACATAGATGATGACGATCTGGAGAGTTTCTAAAAGCATCTGAGTGATGACATCATATCCTGCAGGCTGACAGGACGGCAGCTGTTATTAGAAAAAAGGACCAAGAGTAATTTTTCCGTGTGCAGAGTCAGTGCCAGAAGTATATCCGCTGACCCCGGGGGTCACGCAGAAGATGGGACCTTGGCATGTGAGGCGGCGTCACAATTGTGGCCATTGTGCCGACTGCTGCCGCCGCCGTGCGCATAATAAACACTTGTGGCTATTCAGGGGGAGTACGGGGGGAGGGGGGGGGGGGGAGGGGGGGGGGCAGGGGCGTATTACTGACCAGTCATAAAATGTAAAAAAAAAAAAAAGACAGGCAAACACGTCGGGAGAGGGGAGGAGCAGCTTTTGTTAATTAGTTGTTTGTGCACAGAGACCTGCTTTATCAAAACACCGCAACCAGCTGTGTCTTTGAGATTCACAGACACAGACACAAGGAGAGGAAAGAGAAGCCATTTTCTTTCTTTTCTTTCTTTACAACTCTTCACTTATTGCTAACCTCTGTCATGCACAACAAGCTGTTACAGCAGCCATTTTACTTTCACTCCTCTCTTCCTTTACTTCTTCTTTTGGACTTTAATTTCATACTTTAGAGGAATCTTTAGAAAATGAAGCTTTTTGTGTTGAATCAGTTTACCAGTGTGCACCAGCTTTTTCTTTTTTTTTTCAGGGACGCCCCTTGAGAACTTTTTAAGAGTTGGGGATTTGTAATTTTTTTAAATTTTATTTCTAAAACAAGTTATAAGAAAATATTCATGCTGCTCAGCTCAGGTTGTTTCTTATGCATAAGAAACGTTGGTCCATTGATGTTCAATCACCAAGATTTCAAACTGCTAAATTCTGCCTTGCCATTCTCTGCACATACTGTCTCAATTCCATGCAGTTGACTTCATCATTCATTCATTTTGTACTTGTATATACCCCCTATTTTTATTTATCTTACCTAATCTATTACGTTTAATGTGTATTTTGTATGATCTTTCTTGTCTGTGCTGCTGCAACGCCCGAGTTTCCCCTCTGGGGATCAATAAAGTACTATCCTATCCTATCCTATTCATATCCTCTTTGTAAACGCCTTCAGTTTTTGCTGTGTGTTGCATTGAGGAAGGATGACAAAGCATGAAGCAGCTCACCGAAGCTGGGCGCGCTGTGGAGGGTCATATCCCGGATGACTCTGGTACCAAAACACGACCACATCAGCAGGAACTGTTGGGCCACCTTCTTCAGACACCCGGGCCTCTTCCCTGCCACCTAGAGAGAGAACATTTCCATGAGAAAAGAGTCGGGGGGGAAGGGGAAGGGGTCGGGAAAACCGGGTAGAATTAACCCCTGGGTCCACATTTGGGGCTTAACCCCGCAGGAACGCAAAACATGTCAACAAGTCAACTATTTAATTTGCCCCTCGGGGACACGCCTTCACCATTGAACTATTGTCTGGCCAGTTCCAAGACGTTGCCGGGGCAACCAAATTTTACAAGCCAATATCTGGCACATAATGGGACGCAAATGGGAAGCTTGAAGACATCATTAACTGGGGAGGATCGCGACGTAAAGAGGGCACAGAGCGGAGTGGCCTGCACCAGCAGTTGTCTCCCGAGGGGCAAAAATAATCAAACCTGTGCGGCACAAACACTCCAAACGTTTAATAAAAACCGCTGCCTATAATCACATTAATATATACAACAGCATCTGAAGAACCTGAACTTTTACTTTTGCAAATGTTGAGTCTGACCAATGATTGAAAAGTTGCTCACTGACCTTGACGACACAGCGGTCCACCATCGAGTCCAACCACTCGATGTACGCCTCGATGGGAGACTGCTCCTCCAGCAGACGGTCAAACTCTTGATATACTGTTGACGGCAGAGGGGAACAGGTCCTGGTCAATTTTTGCAAACTTCATATTAAAACATCAACTTCTCCATATCAGTGACCTGTGATCCCTTCAGGAGTGAAGCTGGGGGGTGAATCAGAGATGCTCCACAGGGTGTTTTTAGTCTAAAGTGAACGTGTTTAACCTTTCTGATCTTCATCATTGACTCGACCGGTCGTGGGAATTACTGTCTCTCTCTGTGTGCATGAAGTAGAGTGCATTTCTCCGTCTGTTTGAGTAGAATCAGCCTGAATGTTTCTGACTTACAGTGGATGATAAGCTGCCTGAATGTTTCTGACTTACAGTGGATGATAAGCTGCCTGAATGTTTCTGACTTACAGTGGATGATAAGCTGCCTGTTCTCCTCTTGTGAGTCCTCCACTTTAAAATTCATACTTTAGAGGAATCCTTAAAAAATGAAGCTTGTTTGTGTTGAATCAGTTTACCAGTGTGCACCAGCCTTGGCTGTCAAGGAGGTTAGTGGAAATAAATGAGGTGATTTTCTTCTTTTTTTTCAGGGAAAGCCTTGAGAACTTGGGGAGTTGGGGATTTGTAATTTTTTTAAATTGTATTTCTAAAACAAGTTATAAGAAAATATTCATGCTGCTCAGCTCAGGTTGTTTTTTTATGCATAAGAAACGTTGGTCCAGTGGTGTTCAATCATCGAGATTTCAAACATTTTGAAGCGGGGGAGGGGGGGGTGAATCAGAGATGCTCCACAGGGTGTTTTTAGTCCAAAGTGAACGTGTTTAACCTTTTGATCTTCATCTTTGACTCGACCGGTCGTGGGAATTACTGTCTCTCTGTGTGTTGTTTCTTAAGAAGTAGAGAGCATTTCTCCGTCTGTTTGCTGCTTGTGTTTGAGTAGAATGAATGTTTCTGACTTACAGTGGATGATAAGCTGCCTGTGCTCCTCTTGTGAGTCCTCCATGGTGTAAAGTGTCTGCTTGGTGATGCTGTTCAAGTCCACATTCCTCCAGTCCTCCAGCATTTGAAAGGTGATGTCAGCACTGTTTATCACCGTCCGTGATGCCTGGGGAAAGATAAATCAACAATATTATTACTCACACAAGCATATACCCATGTTCCTTATCTGCTGTGTTTGTTCATATGGATTTTTATTATTAAAAATAAAAAAACATTGGGTACAGAACACGAACCTGACAGAGGTGGTTTAATGAAGTTTGCCGCTTGAGAATCTGAGAAAATCTCCTGGACACTGAAAACAATAAAAAAAAAAAAGAGAAACATATTCAAACTTTCTGTGAAAAAAAACAAAAACATGAGATGGGATGAGAGGGGGATTGAATACGTACGTTCAAATTTGATGTTCCTCAGGTTTTCAGGGAGGTCGTGAAGTGCTATTTTTAGCCACTCATCGAGCTGTTTGGCAAATTTTCGGATAACCTGAGTCAAACTGTTTGTGTGGAGGAAAAAAAACAGGAACAATGTTTGTTTATCACATTAATGTTATTATTTCCTTTTTTTTTTTTCAAACAAAAATCTTATCCTGCTTTCTTTAAACAACCAAAATGTATCACTCATTTAGAATCTTTGCTGTGTGAAATGTAAACACAGGCTGTTTCAGCAGTGAGAGGTTTCAGGTATTACACGTAAAGTCGATGGAAATATTCAGTTGTGTTGTTAAAGGTCTTGTTCTTTTTTGTAGCTCATAAAGAGACATGAGTTTTAACATCAGTCCGTTCAACTTCCTCATATGAGCGTCGAGTAATTTCAATCATCATATGATTAATAAGAACAAAAAAAAAGAAGTCTGCTTAACTCACTGAACTAAATGATAAACCTAGACTACAGTGTTAAAGAAGAAGCTTGAACGCTCACTCAAAATGAACGCAAACTAACCTTTTTTTTTTAATCCAACCCACAAAACACAAAAAAATAATCAAACTTCTGCTGCACAAGCCCTTCAAACAATGACCCAAACCTCTGCCTAGAATCTAACAAACATCATCTGAGGATTTCCTATATGCTGAATCAGACGAGGTGTTAACACACCAGCCTATCCAGTTTTAGTGACATCACATTTTCTCTTTTGAAGGTTTACAACACGTGCTCACCTATCAGGCAGTGCTTGCAGGACGGTGGGCATCAGCACCCCAGAGATGGCCTTGTAGAGGATGGAGTCACAAACACCCACTATGTTCACTACTGTGGCCGAGCCGAGGACGGGGAGCATGTGGGGGGGCATGCCCTGCCAGAAGTGCAGCAAGAAGCTCTGCACCTGAATGCACCACACACACACAACAATGTTCAATATTACAAGAATTAAACATTTCAGCTGCAGGAATTAGGTACGTGCAAAGTTTTTTGTTGAGATAGATTCTGGTTTTTGGCTGAAACCGACTTTAATGTGTAAAAAATGTTTAGATCAAAAGAAGAAAGCTTGCCTCATCAAAGTTGGCTCTTATAACAGTGTCCAGTATCCTCTGACAGTGCGTTCTGTACATCATGATGAAAGTCGACACCTGTGGATAACAGCAGAGTTTTTAAATGTTGCATCACAAACTTCGATGTGTTTTTTTTTCTTATTTGGAAAAACTAAAAAAAAAAAAAGTGGTGGAAAAACAAGAAAATAAATCTTGTGCAAAGCATGTGAAGCAATAAATACATGTAACAGGTCTAGGCTGGAGCTGGAGTACTATAAAGCATGCTTTAGAGATCAGCAGAACACAAACCATTTAAAATCATGGCCCCTCTTTAAAAGCCGGACAGCTAGTGCCTGTCCTTTGTCCAGTGCTAGATCTTATTATCTCCCCCCAAAAGATTAAGAGTTAGTGAGGAGCCAGCATATAAATCCTCAAGGTCCTTCTCTAAATGCAAACCCCAGAGAAGGTCCCGGGGCAGATAAAAGGCTGGAGCCGGAGGGGGGGCTGAAGATGGTGAGATGGTTTAGTAGAGGTAGGAGCAGGGAGGGGTTGTAAAGGATGGACTTTTTTAAAACTTCTGTTTACCCTCTCTTCTGGCAGGCTGGCAGGCAAATTTAGGTCTTTGACATTTGGAAACTCTGGCAGGAGCGTCCCCAGTTTGGAGCGTGGTGAATACGCCACTGTCTGCTTGGTGACCTCTTTCTTCCCCGTCTCGTTCACCCACGCCGCTCCCTTTTTGGAGTACATCACGTCATAGTACTGAGAGGTCTCTTTAACCGCTATGCCGTAGTAATGGTACCTGAGGTGGAACGAGAGAATGGCATCGTGTAAAGGACAAGAAGGACCATCTAGAGACGATGGAAAACTGTGAACTAAGACATTTAAATTAAAAAAATTAAAAAATTAAAAAAGCAAAAAAATTCAGCATTATTTCATTTTTTTAAAATGTTTTTTAAGAAATACATTCATGAGGAGACTGAACACTACAAAGGATGAGCGAAATCTGATCCACGATCCATGACTTTACTTTCTTTGGACTCGTTTGCCTGGATGACTGGTCCGGACTCAAAACAAACAAAACTGGAAGGACATTTGTTTTTATTTTCTACTAATGTTGCTGTGCTGGTGTATTTACCTGTCCGCTCCAAATAAAGATACAATTTAAAAAAAATTAAAATAAAATAAAAATAAAAATAAAAATAAAATAAAAATAAAAATAAAAATAAAAATAAAAAATAAAAACACTGAATTGATTATAAATCTGTTGGTTTAAATTAAAATGGTCTCAAATTATATTTTATTTTAAACTTTTGTTTTTTTTAAATCTCATCAAAATGTCCACATAGCCGAACATTTCAGATTTTTCAAATATAAAATGTATCAGGATAAAAAAGTACAGATTCTTTTTGTAGAATTGGTTGATAAACTTGAACAAATATGGAACTTTGGTATTTTAACATGTGTTATGTTTCTGCATGTTTAGTTTTGTCTGTAGGGTTTGTGAGTATTTGGAAAAGTGTGTGATTTAGTTTATGAGAAAACCTCTTACTTAGACTGCCCTCTGGTCCCCAGTCTTCTGGTAGTTAACGCTGGAAACTGTTGTCTTATGATCTATTCATTAGAGGAGAAGAAGAAGAAGAAGAAGTCATCAGCGGGCTGTTTGTTACTACAAAAAATACTTCTTTTTTTTTCACTGTCAACCTAAATTTATCTCCGAACAGTAAAAGAAAAACAGACGAGATTAAACAGCTACTGTGTGAGGGTTAATCCTTGAAATATAGCAGAAAAGGGATTGTTTTACTTAGAGTCTAACACATAGTAAATACATTAAACTGAAAAAACAGAACTTGTACAACATCGTCAGTCCAAAGTTTGTCTGGAGAAAAAATGAGGGGAAATAAAGCGCCTTCCATTTATGACAATCAGGGCTATTACTTTTATTTGTTCTTTTATTTTTTTTTAGCAACAGCCTCCCTTCATCTATCCTCCCTCCTTTCCTTTCCTCCCCTCTCTCTCTCCTTCTTCCTTTCCTCTCTCTTTTTTTGTTCCAAAGAGATTGGCTCCCTGGTCCAGCTCCTGGTGCAGAAACTTTAGCAAACAGTGTAGCTCTCTATTGTGTGGGATGAAAAAAGAGGCCAAGCTGTGAAGTTTCTGTCAGGACCCGCTTGATAAATGAGCAGACAGGGAGGCAGTCCGGGCCCTCTCGCGTTTTTTTGTCCTGAATCAATGAAGCCTTCCTAAAGGACACCCCACACCGCTCCAGCCACTGATCTAACATTCCGCAACATCTCACCCTTCCAAATTTCCTTTAATTACACATTAATCCAGGCCCCTTCTCTTTTTCAATATCTTCCGACAGGAGCTGCAGAGAGGGGCGGGGGTGGGCCGAGGTTGGGGTGGGGGGGAGGCTGGGGCCGGAGGATGGCTGGGGGTAGGAAGGCTGAGGAACTTCTTGGGGTTGTGGGAACAGAGGAAGGCACATCTCCTTGGGGTTATGTGCTCAGTGAACGGCCGCAGAGCTTTGCTTGCTTCACACTGTGCTGACGTTGATATTACTTCAACAGAAGCCAGAGATGCTTCAGCACAGAAACTAACCCAGGCATGACATGATCAGAGTTATGCTTATGGCTTTTATCTTTTTAGAGTCGAACACATAGTAAATACATTAAACTGAAAAAGCAGAACTTGTACAACATCTTCAGTCCAAAGTTTGTCTGGAGAAAAAATGAGGGGAAATATAGCGCCTTCCATTTATGACAATCAGGGCTATTACTTTTATTTATTCTTTTTTTTTTTTTTTGCCCTCATACCTGACAGAACTCAAACATCTCTCGACTGGGCGTTACCAGACACGTTCCTCAAGACGGTTACTGTTGAATGTTCCTCAAGTCAGAACTGGGAAAATCAGCTTTTTCTTATTCTGCACCGGACTCTTGGAACAACATGCAGCATCTTCTGGAGGGAAATTAACTTTTACCTTTTGGGCATGTTAGAAACCGGAATTTAAGCCTCCCAGTTAAGTTTTGTACTCGCTTAATTATCTTCCATATCCATTTTAGCCTTTTTAAGACTGATTTTAGCAGTCTTGCATTATCTGTCCCCTGTTTTTCTTTTTGATTTAATGTTTTCTAATTATTTCTGTCACTCTAAACTTACAGTGCACATGTAAATTAAAACCCTTAAAAAGGGGAAAATGATCAATATTAATGACGGGTACTCAGCTTATTTTTTAAAGAAGAACTACATCATTTACCAAACATCTTGCAGAAGTACTCTGACTACAGATGTTACCTACTTAACTTACAGTAAACCTCCATGGGTTTTAAAGACATTTGTAGATTTTAAGGGACACAAACTGGACATGTGGGAAAATGATGAGCTGACTCCTTCCTCGCTGACGTTTGAATCTTACCTTTCCAAAGCTGGCTGCGTTCACAGGCTGAGTATCGTGCTTCTCGCTGAAGTCCAGGTAATGCATATAGAGGGCACTTCGGGGGATACACACTCCTTCGGCTATCTCGTAGTTCTCTTCTAGCCTGTGAAAGTGGGAATGATCAGGACAAAAAAGAATATCCAGTATGAACGTTTGAGCATTGCTAATATGTTTATATAAAGATAAAAATCACAACTTTAAACAGACCTCTCCTTGTGATTGTACAGTATGTATTTAACATTTCAGGAGAGCACACCAAAATCTTACATTTCCACTCTTTTTCTCCAATAAAAAGAGACTCTTCAGCCTTTGTATTTGTCAGTGTCTCTAAATTGAATCAAGAATGATGTAGCTCTCAATTGTTAAATCTTTCAACTGCCCAAAAGGTCCCTCTGTTTTGTGGTGTCCCCCAGGGTTCTTTTCTTAGCCCCCTTTATTTATTATCGGCTTCTGGGGAACATCAGACTTGGACATAATACAAATGTATCTTTTGAAAGAGGGTATTACATAACTCAATAAACATGTTATTTACTACGTCCTGTCTCGCTACACGAACTAGATTTAAAAATATGTGGTATACTTTTGGTAAATGTTTTTCTTTCACTTCCTTGATAAGCTTTTTTTCATTTACTTTTATTTTTGTGTTTTTTTTTTCTGTAAACAAACTTGGAACTTTTTTGCTGCAAATACATTTCTGAATGTGAAAAGTTTCACAAACATGATGATGTGTTTATTGGCTAGCTGGATAAACAGATAACCATCATATTATCAAATTTTATCACGTTGTAAGTTTACAACTCACAAAAAAATCTAAAATTAAAACCCTGAAACAAGAACAGACCAAAATCGTAGAATAAACCATCGGAACAGTGTTTTTGGTTTGGGATAAGATTTAACTGATTTTGTGGCACTCTTCAATTATCAAGGTAAGATTTATTTTATCATTGATGTTAATGAAAGTCTTCTTTTTTTAAACAAAATCACAATAAAGACTTCTGTTTACACATATCATTGATTTATACTTAAAAAAAAAAAAAGCTTAATTCAACAAGCACATTCAGAAATAAATATCCTGTAAAAAAAAAAAAAAAAAAAAGTGTGAAGTTATTTCTGACTAATTTACTATTTGGAAACATTTGTATCCACTACAGTTGTCCAAACATTTAAACAAACTCTTATAGTCACTTAAGAATCTCATATTGTGATCATAGGAGGAGCATTACATCGTTTAAATAAATGCGGTAACAATTCTTGAACATTTACCAGAATAGACCCTCATGGACCAGTTCACTTTTTCTGATGGTCAGAAAAGCAAACTGAAGTTAAAAGTCACACCAGATTATTTACAGAGTTTAAATCAGAGTTTAGAAGTTCAGCAAGCTACATGACAATTATGTTAAAAGTGTTGCCCATGCACCATGCCTTTCTGGGCATTTTGGAAACGTATTTCTGGTAACTGAATAATTTATTTTTGTGTAAAATACGGTATGAAACATCGATTAAGCCTGTACCTGTTTTATAAACCACAACGATAAAGTTTCAGCTAGACATGAAAGATTTTGGAGTTTTTCAGCTCTAAACTGTCTTCTTAAAAATACAGTTATGTTTTCAGTCAGTAAGCTTTATTTCTTACAGACAGCACTTCCACACCGGTAAATTCCCTCCATGTTTAATCTATAATATTGTGGTTATAATAATAGTATAAACCACTCTTAGTGCCTTTTAGAAATGTTAAATATAGGTCAAATCGTCCTTTTCAAACCTTTTTTTTCTTGTTTACAAAATTTAAACTCATACTTAAATAATCTCAGTGATTGGTAATGATTGTTAATTTCTTTTTAAGTTTGAAACATACATTCTCATGTTTCTCTTCTTAAAGGTACATTGAATGTTTTGAAGTAAGGCACAGCGCTGTGCAATAAGCAGGCACAGATGAAGTCCATGTATGTGTGGGGTTTTATGTTTTATGTGTGTAGGAGATGACAGCTGCTCTTCTTCTTAAGCCACGTGATAGACGTCCATGTTTGAATTAAAGTGCAACGACAAATAAAACTTCAGCAAGCAAAATTAAGGTTTGAAATGATCGAATTCAACACTTCTAAATTACTTCTTCTTATATTTAAAATAGAAACATTTAAACATGTGTAAAACAAAATGTAAAAACATCCCAAAATCAGGATGGCACTCATATGTGTGTTTCTGTTTAGCAATGGCAAAATAATAATCCTATCTTTTCCCCCGAAACAGAACTAAAAAAACGATACCAGCTGGTGTTAACAGTGTAATCTGTGTTGCTCATCAAAACTAAAACTCATTAAAAAAAAAATCCAACAGGCTTCACTAACATGTTAAAACTGTGTGCTTACCAGGATATTGAAATTTTTTTTTAAAGTGAGGTGTCCATTTTTTTTTTTTTTAACTCTTTACAAATTGATGCCTGATATTTTTTTTTTAGCATTAATGTTTTATTCTATTTTACTAAAATAAGTGGACATAAAAGCTATTTTCAAACCTTTGGGCGTCATTTGTTTGAGAAGATTAGCTTCATTCTGTTGCATTCATTTAACCCTCATGCATCATTATGGACATTTCTGTCCATTTGGTCAAATGTTTCCTCTTCATCTGGTCATCATTTTGTCTGTGTTAGTGCACATGGCATCATGTTGTCTGTCAGAAAGACTCTCTCTTGACAAATTTTGGAATGCACATTTTATTTTTTTAATAGATCAATAGAACACTGAGAAACAAATTTACTACCCTCTTAAGTCACTGAGGACAAAAAATGTCCACTTCCAAAAAACTGCTATAAAAATAGAACAGATTGATATTTTACACTAAGGACATTTTTGAGGGTATTAAATTAAACTGATGCCTGAGGGTCAAAAACATTTGCATTTGATTGAAACAGTTTGACTTCAAATGTGTTGAACGTTGTTTGACTCTCTTTTCTGACTCTTATTGTTTTGTATACGAGAGACAAGAAGAAAGGAAAACAATCAGACAACTCACCATTCCAGAGTAGCCGGTGTCGAATGTGGTTTAGAGGCTCTGTTGTTTTCTTTTTCTTCATCTGCAACAACACATTTCAGATTGAAAGTTATTCAGGTAAAAGGAGACACAAAGAATGTGGCACCAATGACAGTTTACGTGCAAAGTTTCAGTTACTAAAGGCTCGGTTGGGTTACATTCATCATACTAAACAAACATTATCTTTTGGCTCTTTTAAACTAGATCTGGGGGAAAACACCACACAACATTAGTGTTCCTCAGTGAAGCCTGAAGTGTTTGATGTGCTTACGTTCGTCGTTGGACATGTTCCCCAGAGACGTGTGACTCGAGTATCTCTTGCTCTCACTCTCGTTGAGACATCTTTCAATCCAACTCTCTAAAAAAAAAAAGACAATGGACCACAGATCAAAGACTGGGACAAAATATAAAGCTATTATCACAACGCTTAGGACTACAACATAAAATGATTGTGTTTATTTTTTTAAATATTTAGCTTTAGTTTAGTTTAATCGTTTATTTGAATCAGGGTCAGTGTACAAAAAAACCCATTAGTCTCAGAAGAGAAGAGATGCTTTGTACCAGATTTAGCTAGCTAGCTAATTTCCATCTGTTGTCCCTGTTGTCATTTAACCTTTAAAATAACCCGGATAGTGCTTTGAGATTCAACATGTTTCAACAGTGTCCTGGCCAAGACGAGCAGCAGAACAGTAAACTCAAAGAGCAGCCTTACAAACATGATACAAGACGACTATGAGAGGTTAAAAGACATGAAATAACTCATGAAACGAGTATTTGTCAAACTACACCTCATCAAGAATGCATTACAACTAGATGAGCCTGCCTCCAAATCGGTTTCATTTCATGCCTCTTAAGGTGATTTTGAATGAATTTGATGTTTTTAAAACAGAAAAGATTTTGACATTTGGGAAGACCGATATTATTTTTTAACTTGCAGCAGCAGTTTTAAATCGTTGTTTGGCAAAGGAAACAATTCTTCAGGAGCTTTTCTGTGTTCATTCTGCTGCAACTGAATTTAAAAAAAAAAAAAAAAGTTCTGGTTTGAACTCATTTTGTCTCTCAGCAGAAAAGAACCAAAGCTGTATTTACATAAACAGTGCAAATCACTGCCTATAGAGGACACTTTAAATGTCACTAATGTGACAGGCCGAGCTGACAACAATCGATTGTATGGGCAGCGGCGGTGGCGGCCATGGCTCTATTTGAGCTTTTTTCACCAGGACGGCAGGATTCCAGCTTTGTTCCCAGGGGAGTACGAGCGTACACACACTTGCTTAAAAGAGCCAGTGCACATTACTGAAGCAGTCTGCTGGAATAGAGGCCATTGTCCTTTTTTAATTTCTACTTAGAAATAGCTCAACTGGTGTTCTTTTAGGGAGCGAGCAGCAGCAAAACACCAAAGCTTTCATGTAGAAACAGCCTAATACATTCAGGGGAAATACATTCTGAATTCAATCATTCGTTCTTAAGAAAAGTATTTGACAACTGGTCAATTTAATTAACAAGTAAAATCAAACAAGATCAATACAAGTAAAACCAAATACTTTAATTTACTATTTCTCTAATAAGCTTCTTCTTTGTTTTGAATTTTACATCCTCAGCAAACAAATAAACAACCAAGTATTTTTATATTTGAATTTTTCTAGTAATTTCAAGAATAAAACTGTTAAAGATTCCAACAATAAAGAAGTACTTCCTGCATATTTACTCCTGAGCAAACAGTGCTTCAGTAAATGTCCATAAAAGCTCTTCAAGTACTATTTCAAACACTTTGTTTGTTTGTGTTTTTCTTTTTTTTTCTGCCATTTAAGGGCAGTTAACATGTGTGACTATAGGACAGACTGTTGGCTGGACTACCTGTTGTTCCATGCGGACGACTCAGAGCAGGTCAGAGAGATTCAAACGTTATTTACTCCTGAAGCGGAATAAACACTTTTTGGGCCCTCGGGACACAGACATGTTTATTTTTTATTTTTTTTGGTTTGTGCTCGGGAACAAATAATCAGAAGGTAACTCTTGATGGGTTTTAATTTATTATGTATGCATTTGATGAGTTTCATGAAACGGACTGATTTTAAGTTCTTTACAAGACAGTCAAATTCTAAAAGGCCTTAAAGACAATAAAACAAACACACCTGTGCATGTGTTTCCTAAGGTTAAATCTGACACAGTCATGTCTCATCATTGTTTCACAGCATTTGTTTTTCTATACTAAAAAAAAAAGAAAAAAGCCAAAACAAGCAAACCCTGGGAATTAAAAACTGAACCCACTGAAGTGGAGCTAATTCTCCACAGAGGCTCGGATCTAAAGCTTCATTTGACACAGGAAAAGACAAGTTGGGGATCTAAATAATTGGATTAAATTTGATAAGCACCTAAAGTGGATGCTCACTCATTTACCAACACACATTCACAGTTACACTTCTCTTTTCTGCTCCAACAAACTCAAAATGTGATTTTAACCTTTAGTCATCTAAAAAATCCTAATTCATCAGTTTAACTGAACTGAACCACTTTGTTTTAGCAGTAAGAAAATGCTGCCTCATCTCTTCAATCTTTCAGTCAGAATATCTGGAAAAACAAAACAACACTTTAACCAGAGAATAAACCAAAAATATTCTACGCCTCCATTCAGTTTGAAAGTTCAGTAAATGCTCCAGTTTTTAAAATCTTTGTCTCAAAATACAGAAAAAAAAGCAGAAAGGAGCAGGTGCATAATATCCTCAAAAGTTTACCAGCATGTGCGCCTGCCTATCTTCTGAATTTTGTTGAGTAGTTAAATTGACATATCATTCAGAAGAATTACAAGAAGCTACGAGGTTGAGCCAATATTTAAAGATTTCAGGTCTATTCTCCTGCTTTCTGTGACTTTTTCTATCAATCAGTGAACAATTCGATTTTCTAACAGAAGAAGAAATCCTTAAATAAACACAAACACAGTCATTCAATTAAAAAAAAAAAAAACCTCCACAGCAAACTAAAAAAGTCAAATCAAAGATATAAAGGGTAATTCATCGGGACACTTTGATGAAATGACAGCAGAAAGTTTCCCGGCAGCAGCAGCAGAAGCTCACACACCGCTCCTTAACAAAAAGTGAGATTTCTGAACAAATTCAAACGCGAGCAGAGTTTAAAACAGGACTGACCTGTGGAATCCATATCAGGCTCCTCCAGCAGCCCGCAATGCATCCTCTTCCCATCAAACGACTCTGGCTCCTCCAAGAAAATGGCTTAGTGCACGTTTTCCCCTCCTCAGCGGCTCACCCCTTTGCTCGCTCTGTGTTCCTGTGACCACTGCCCGTCACAGGAGATGTTGAGGAGGTTCGCCCACTGAGGGGTAGACTTGGCGGAGGAGAGGGTGGGGGGGAGGTGGGAAGCAGGGAGGAAAAGAGGATGGGGAGGAGGGGGGGGGGGGGGGGGGGGGGTAGAGACTCCAGAAATCCAGCGGGGGGAAAGCCAGACCCGTCAAAATGTTTGCTGATGTTTCATGGGAAAGGGGCTGATTTTATAGGAGCCCTGATGGGGACATGTCATTGATAGGCTTGGAAGGCTGATGAATGGCCCCAAGTCAGATGGGGATGTGGCAAGGCTCACTGGAAGTCTTTTGTGGGGCTGTTTTGAATAAGAAAAGCTCCCTCCCGAACGGAAAAAAAAAAGAGGCTTAGATCTACGCAGTCCTTACACTGTGGCCTCCCCGTCTTCCATTATGGCATTTAATACGTTTTTATACACCCCAGAGCTCCATATAAACATACATCCCTACACTAAGCGCTGCGCCTTCTCATTTTAACTCCCACTTTACATCCTTAGGACACTTGTTGCCCCATTTGGTTCTCATCTCATTCCATCCATAAACCATCTCGGTGCTAACTTATTCTCAACGTATTGTGTGCTCAGCCTCACATCCTCCAATTTTCTTACATTTGCACCAGTGGGAATTTTCCTGGTGGAGTTCTCCCCCTATTTTTTGCTCACTTTCACGATTGGAAACCTTATTTTTTGGTGTGCCTCTAGAAGAGGGAACGGTCACAAAGGGGGGGGAAGTAAAAGTGCAAAGCCCGAGGCTGGGAGGGCTCTGATGGAGTGCCTGAGAGCTGGAGAAGGGAAAGCTGTGATTAGAATATGAATGGAACCACAGGAGAGGGGGAGAGGAGAGGGGGAGAGAAGAGGGGAGAGGAGAAAGGCGGATTATGGCTGAATTACTCACCACACCATGGATAGCAAAAAAAAAGAGGACTTTCTCCAACCAGTGCGCAGGCGTGGGCTCCACTGATGCTCTGCCTCTCAGTGACATACAACATGCAGGTTACCCTCGAGCAGGTATGGGACAGGAGCAGCAACAACAGGATCACTATCCAGACTCATACAGAAAATAAAAAAATAACTATGCGAGAATGACTGACGGCTCCAAAAAAAAACAATAACTTCCTTTTAAAACTGGAAATCATTGTTGACACATGTGACAATTCCAAACTGATTAGAAAAATATTACACAAGAAAACAAACAATGGCACATTAATGACACAACATTCAAAGGCCAATGCAAAGCTGTTGCTTTAAAGAGGATCAAATTAATTTCAGTCAAAAAAGGGAGTAGGTGGAGTCTGCCTCTCCTTCAGTGGACGTCCTCTTGTTTTCAGAGCTGTTATCTGCTTATTAGAGACTCATAAAATAGGACAGGTGCAGCCACCAAAAGGGCCTCTTCCATCCCTCCTATTCTCACACACTCTGCCCGCAAAAACGGATGTGTACCGCTTTTGTTCACTGAAAAGGCCTCAATTGAATTTTGTGTGTGTGTGTGCGAGTTGGGCGGGGGGGGGGGGGTATGGTTACACCACATACAACATGTTGGTGGATTTAAAAGAGGAAACCATATGATTCAAAGACACTTTGTCTCTTCCTGATGACATGAATTAGTGAAGCTCTGCCATTTCTGTTTCTTCACTCATATCGAATCATCCAGCAGTCTGCCAATCAAACATCCTTCAACGATCAACTGATTAACATGAACATTAACTCTTGATGAGCAGCCAGTCAGGATCTACAGGACTCCTGCCAGACAGCAAAAACATGTAGAAACATGTTAACATGATGTTTCAAATCTACTGGCTCCTTCTTCAGGATTATAGCTCAATTTCAGAAAAATCACCTCATGATCAATGTGTATGATATTAAAATAAGCTGCAAAAAATCAATTCACTGTCAATGAGAGTCTTTCTTTGAGAAAAACAGATGATCTGATTCAATCATCTCAGATATGAATATTGACTGTTTTCCTGATTTAAAACCTGCAGGAGGTTTGTTTTTGGGTGAAGGACTTCTGGTTACAAAATAAACAGACGTTTGAAGAAATGATGTTTAGGTTCTGACGCCTGCATTGCCTACACTTTTATGAAGACAAAAACTGAGCGTAAACAGTATCCGTCCATTCCTGTCTATTTAAAATGCTTCAACAATATGCTGTGAAACTACACGACCTTCAGTTTCCATCTATAAGGAAAAAGACGTACTGCGTGTAAAGTTTTAAACACCGGTAGAATTCATTTTCATCACTTTATTGACACCATCACTTACTCTTTCTTTTCTATTTTTATGAACTGCTGTAAAAAGTTAATTTCCTGTGTTGGAGATCAATAAAGTTTTTATTTCCACAGATTATCTTCTCATCTGTTTATAATAGGAAACTGCAGAACGACATACTGCACATTTTTACAGTACACATTTTTAAGTACAGATATCACAAAATTGACTCTTATTTTATATTTAAAACCTGATAAAAAAAAAAAAACATTTAACCTAATCAATTTAGAAATGAAAAGGGAAAACCAAATGTCAAATCTCTGCTTTGTTCGTGTGGCAATTAAAATATAAAATTTGTCCTCATCATTTTTCTTATTCAAAATTCTTTTGGGATTCAGCACCCAGAAGTTTTTGTTGAAAGTGAGTTGAGCGTGTTTTTTGTCTATAATTAAATCTCTGCTTCGGACATTTGATCAGTACATGAACACACTGTAAGTGATCTCTGACATCAACGTTAATAGAAACTTAGAGAACCAGAAGGGTTTGACACAACTATCGTCTGTGGCTAGATTTAAGAATAGACGCCACCTGGACGACCCCGAGAGGAAGACATTTGACCCAGATAAAACCCCTGTGATGACGTCCTCATAGACCGAGAAGGTTTGAGGTCTCTGAGCTGGAAACCCTGCTGCCTTAAAAGGCAGGACGCACATTAAATCACCTTTAATCCTTGCTATGAAAAAAAATTAAGCCCATGGTTTCCCATTAAAAAAAACACTTTGGGCTTTGTTTAATAGAAAACTACAGAAAAATGGGGACGCACGCTCTTTCTTTTCGTTTTAGTCAAACCTGAGCCAATGTGTTTAGATCGAGAGCATTTCCAAAGCATATCACGATGACAGTGTATAAGATATGAAAATGTACGAAAAGTAATCAGAGTACCACACACAGCAGCTGAAAATGAAATCATACATCTGTGTTTATTTTATACACATACAAAGATCATAATGTTGACAAAGTAACAACAACAAAAATGTACATGGTGTTAACACCAAAATGTTTCAAAGCCTTCAGCTCTGATATCTCGACATGTTGTTCCGTCTGAGACTTCTTAGAAAACCTTTTCACTCACACGGTCTTGTGTTTGTGTCCCTATCTTTTTCACTCGTTGTAGCGTGACAGTTTGAGTCGGGGGATGATGTTCATGGACTGCAGCTCCTGGAACAGCAGCTTGCAGGCGTATGGAATACGCAGCGTGGAAACGTGGCAGGAAGACTTACAGTAGTGACACCTGGAAGAGGAAAAAAAACAAGAATCAGACCAGAAGAATAATGATGGAGAAAGGTTTGTAGAGGTCTTAAGCCCGGCTCACTCTGCAGGATCATCGGGCCGATTTGAGCTCCGATTCTTCCCGACAGTCTCAGGGTCGCTCCCGACTCGAGGCTGCTCGGACCCGATTATCTGTTCAGATTATCTCGTAGAGTGAGCGGTCCAAAGATCCAATCTTAACGCCCCGATTTATTTCAAACATGTTTAATATTTAGAATTTAAAATCTTGACGATTACGTCATAAAAGGGTCCGGCAGAAGTTGTGTGTGACTACAATATAATCAGACAAGGGAGGACTGTAGTCATGGCGACCAGCGGCAGGACGCAACCCGGTACAGATCGTCAGTGCAGCACTTTTCTGAAACTTGTCTCCATATATCTACGATTGTATCAACTTTTCTATATCCTACAACAACTTCCACTTCCTTCTTCTTTCACCAACCAACGTCCTTTGTTTTTTTCAAATGAAACTTTATTAACAATTGTCAACGCTCCGTCACGATTTCACTCGTACAGTGTGAGCACGTCAATCTCAAGGTCTGGACGGGCGTCGTAAACGATTCAGTCGTACAGTGTGAGCTGAAATGCCACTCCGACTTTTATACAATCGGGGGGAAAATCGCACCGTGTGAGCCAGGCTTTAAAGAACTAAATGTATATAACAGTGCCTAGAATCCATACTGAAAGTGTTCATGCGCCTAAAAACCCGGAAATGGTGTGCACACAAAATAATTAGAATAATACATATAATTCTAAAACCGTTCGTACGCACACCTGCACGCACTGTTCCCTTTATAAATCACGATCCACCTGGTAAATGTGCACACGTAGATGAGCCTCATGTTCCGCCGTCTACATGCCCTCATTTAACCATAAACGCTCGACGCAAAGCAGCTCGTCAATCAAAAATGCAGATAAACGAGCGGGCAGATCAAAGGTTTCCAGCACTAGATCGACGCGAAAAACCAGAAGTTTAGACAATGCAAATAACCTTTCTGACTCCTACAGCGCCAAAACATCCACCGTTCATCATTACAGTCAGCAGTCTGATATAATTAATCAAAGGTTTCATCAATGAAAAAAAAACTCTGTCTGTTCTTTGACTAATTATGAGGATATATCGGGATGCCCCGACTTAATTTCCACACTTAAATTATTTCCACAATAAATACGTGCAGGTGATGACGATGTGCTGAGTTACGAGAAGGAGAAATATGTGAAGCCACCGCCGTGTCTCTGTGATCACACCTGATGATAAACATGATATTGAAAGATATTAATAGCAGCTTGTGATCTTTGGTACATGCACGCCTCTGCTCAGTGTCTCCATATGGTTGATACTACCTACCATGCATCCTTGAGGTTCATTACAAATGGTAGAGCTCTGACTCAGTTGTACTCTCGGGTTGGATGGCCCGCTTTGGCGACCCGTAGACTCATACACTGATACATCTTTATATATATCTGCTTCCTCTAGATCTGTGTGTTTTTATCATGCAGAGAAGTACTGGACAGTATTCTTTGCGTTCTCAGGACCTCTTTATGCTCTCTGTCACCAAACGCTCAGACGGAAATTGAGGAAAAGGGCTTTTGGGTACTCTGCACCCTCAGCCTGGAATCTGTAGCAGAATGACTTAAAGCTCAAGGAGCTGGTGTCCTGAAATGTTCTTAAATCTAAAATGAAAGACATGGAAGCAGATTCTATAGGATGTCGATGTTTTAGCTCGGCTGTTTGAACGACTGATTCCCAGATATGACTCATAGATGGTTCTGTTTCAATCCAAAATGTTGTGTTTTATAAACTGCACTGTGTCTCTCTCTGTATTTCTGTCTGTAACTTTGTGTTCTTGCTGCTGCCTGTCTTGGCCAGGTCTCCCTTGAAAAAGAGGTTTTTAATCTCAATGGGAACAACCTGGTTAAATAAAAAAATAAAAAATGGTGGCACTGTGTTCTTTGTGTTAGTCTAATATGAATGAACTATTTAGTGGAATTTCCACAGAAACATATTCAGCTTCTAAGAAAAACCAGTGTTCCACTTACCACCCAGAGTATCCCAACAGGCCGCACTGTCCGCACACGTCCACCTCAAAGGCGTCACTAGAGATCATGAGGCGCTCCAGCAGTAACATGCTCGCTCCATAGCCGATCAGACAGTCACGCTCCATCTCGCCCAGACGCAGACCTCCATCTCTAGAGCGTCCCTCAGTAGGCTGCCTGACAGCCGGACGGACACATTCAGAAAATTAAAAACAGGTGAGACCGAGGGGCAGTAGTTTGTCACTGGTAAAGAATCAGTGCAGAAAACATCAGAAGAAACAATAACATGCTTTGAGGTTATCAGAGAGCAAAGCAGTTTTTTTTAATTAGCCATTTCTTAGAAACTACAAAACTGATGTTACCTGGTGAGAACAGCTCTGGGCCCTCGGGCTCTGGCGTGCATTTTGTCCAAGACCATGTGCTTCAGTTTCTGATAATACACCGGTCCAAAATAGATGTAAGCCTCCAGAGGTTCTCTGATGATGATACAGCAGCCAAACAGAAAACAAAGTTAAAGCGCCCACAAAGATCTTTACTTCATCAAGAATGTGTCACAACACCAAACATTTTCTGGTTTCTGGTCTTTACTCATGTGGGATGGCTTCCTTACAGTTATCTATTGTATTGTTGAGTTTTTGAGGGCAGCATTAAAAACACATTAGAATAAAAAAAAAAGCATCTGATAAAAACGGTGCATTCAGGTGCGATGGAAGCTCAGAAATACCATCTTTAACAGTTGGCTGCCAAGACGCTACTCTTACTGGCTTTTATAAAAAACAAACAAAAAAAAAAAACAATCTTATCGCAGATTTTTATTTTGCTTTTTGCCTTTATTTGATAGGACTGTGAATACAGTAAGAAATCGGGAGCCCGCCTGGAGGACCTCAGCCTCTATAGAAGGAGTGTGACCTAACCGCCAGGCCATCTGTGCCCCAGGGATTCAGATTTAAAACAGAGAAGAAAGTTAAAAAAAAACATGGATCCTTCACCTGAATTTAAACTGTAGGCTTGGACTGCATGTTCTCATCGTTTTGGATATGCTAACTGACTGACAAACTAGATGAGCAACCAAGACGTTCATTCAGCACCACTCCTCACATCTTTACTGGAATCTAGTAATTAGCAAGAAGGTAAGTTAGAATTAGCATTTACAATGTGCCTACAGCATTCATTGGATCAGAAACCAATGTGACTCCATCCATGTTTGAAACAGTCCGTGGTGGAGTCCTGAAATATATGTTTAAGTCTGGAACAAATGTAAACATTGTGAGAAAGATAATGATGTATTTATTCCTTAAAGTCTTTATATGTGATTTTTCACTCTTAAATATATAAATCAAGTATATCCTCTGAAAATAACTCTGTGAGTCATGACTGTCTACAATGGGTGTAACACCCGAGTCCCACTGTCTGTGATGTTTTCAGAGTTTTCAGAGTCCTATCTTCACTTTGTTTACATCGCCAGGACGGCCGGCTGACTCCTCCCCTCGTGTATAAAAGTTGTTTAATTGAGGGACTAGAGAAAAGAAGAATAACATACTGTACTCACTGCTTAACTGTGTTTCTAGATCACGCTCATTTCAGGTAAATTTACATGCAGTGTGAAGATACCAGCATAATAAAGATCGCTAGCATTAGCATGCTAACACAACAATGCACCGCCAGTTGTTTTGGTGTCATGCTGGTGCTCAAGGGCGACATCTGCTGGATCAAAAAAAATCGCATATAAAGCCTTTAAAGAGGTTTCTCTTTAGCAGCTGACTCCTAAAGAATCAGATACGTCTGTAGAGTTGTCAGTGCAGCTGCATAACATGAAATTCATGACAACACTGAGAAAAGGGTTCCATACTTTATATTTGATTTCCTGTAATGAGCTTACACATGCAGGTTTATTAGTGACAAGAAAGAAATCATTTCAAAGAATAAAATATGTTCCGCTTTGCAGCAGAAGTTGTGTTGAGTGAGAGAAAACATGCATTCTTGTTTTTACCCTGTGATTCCTGAGGTGACGTAATCTTTGCCCTGATAGTTGTATCCATAACGGATGAGATCTTCACACACATCCTTCACCTTGCTGCCTCCGAAGGCTGTGCCGTAGTGAAAGCGTCCATCCAGGACCCCCGCCTTCCCAGCCAGCAGCTCTATCAGCTTACCCACCTGACAGAACGACACACATACACACACTTTGTAGCTCAGACACATCAACAATGGTCCACAACATACAGTACATCTTTGATAACCTACACTCTCTCCTGGCACCAAATGTTGGTGTTTTGAGGGGGGGGGATTAGAATACACACGTCCCCCTAAGGGTCGGACCAACAGTTTTAGGATGACTGATTTCAACAATTCCACAGAGGTCACATCCAGAGGACCCCTGACCCCACCACATGAAAGGAAAACACCTACTCTCAGGCCACAGAAACATCCTCCCAAGCCAAAGATTTCTGAGTCTTTTCCATGACGACCACAGAGTAAACACGCCGACAACTTCAGCAGTAAAAGATTGTTCAAGATTTTTACAGTGCATGGGACAAAAAAGAGGGCAGAACCAGGGCCAAGTTTCATGTCATTCTCATTCAGCGCCAATCCTTCAACTTCAGATGTACTGTGCACGTTTGATAAAACTTCCACACGCTGCTACAAGCGGCCGTCTCCGCAGCAACAAATATCTGTTTGTGAACAGTTTAGATTGCTGCTTAGCGGCGTCAATGGACGTGTGCTCTGGAAGCCAACGATAACCCAGAGAGGAGCGCGGATAATGAGGATTTTGTTTCAGGAGAGCGACACAAAACATTTTGAGGAGAGACAGAGTTGGTTAACAATGAACTCGCTGATAAATCTTTAAAACTACAAAATAATAACAAAAAAAACCCCACAAGAAAACAGAAGGGCATTTCATCAACAGAACTAATCCTACACAGAATATGTTTTTTTAAAATGATCTTTTAGGATAGGATAGGATAATACTTTATTGACCCCAGACGGGAAATTTGGGCATTGCAGCAGCAAGACAGAGAAAGAAGTAATGCAAAATACACAGGATATATAAGACACATACTTTTAGAGATAAGATAATAATTTAATAATTTTTCTAAAGAAAAATGATCGGCCTCCAGCTGCAAAGATAGTTTGGTTTGTTGTTTTTCTTTTTCAACAAGCAATATTAAGTGAGTATCTTTTTATTTTGGAGTCACTGGGGATCAGGGGAAGTGTTGTCAGCTTCTTGCTCTTTTTTGGGCCATTTTCTAGATTTTTTTTAATTTATTTTTTTAATTTTGCCTTCATTTGATGGGACAGTTTAGGAGAGACAAGCACATGGTGAAAGAGTGAGGATGACACACAGCAAAGGGTAGAGGGTTGAAAACCAAATATGGGGACTCTCTGCATATAAAAACTCTTGAAAACTGGGCTGAACTTGCACCCCTTTTCTTTTTCTGACAAAGAAAGACAAAACATTTGAATGATATATTGATTAAATACTCTGTGCAGGATTGTTCTGCAGTTTAAACCCAGATCGTTTTCTTTGCAGATTCATGTAGTACCGTCATTCTGGAGGGGTATCCGTGAGGGTTCATGATGATATCTGGACAGATACCAGAGTCACAGAACGGCATGTCCTCCTGAGGAACGATAAGACCACAAACACCTGACACACACACACACACACATACACACACACACACACACACACACACACACACACACACAGAATGAGAGAGAGAAAAAGAAACATATTAAATTCAATGCACACCTGAGCACACAGCAGTTTGACCCACATTGCAAATAAAGCAAAACAACAGCAGGAGTGTTTGGTAATCAGTAAAAAGCCACAGAAAAGGAAATAATGCTGAATATTCAATAGATTGTTTAAGTCTGCTTTCAGCATCTTATGAGAGGATAACATATGATTTTAAATTATTACCATTCAAAAAGTAATTATTATCAATTATTTTTCTTAAAATAAATCAAGAAGTTGTAGTAAGGATGATATTTATTAGTAGCAGCAGCCTTACCATCACTTTAACCCTAAAAAGTCAGGTGAGCTTTTCCCATGAAACTTAAACATTCAGACGTTTTATGCTTATTGCCGTTTCTCTGGCTGAGCTGTCCGTGACATTTCCATACTCATGTGGACCGACAGTCTTGTCTTTTAAATGACGTGGGAGACAAGCACCCTGGTAGCCAGGAGTTTAAGTGTGAGTGCAAATGTTTGCAGAGGGGACGAAGCACTCTTCCTTGCACAGGGTAAACAAATTGTCGGCCCATTTGCAAATGAAAAAAAAGAGAAGGAGGGGAGAAGAGAAGGAGGGCAGGAAGTGGAGAAAGGTAGCTTAGTTTGACAGTGAGACTGGGATTACACATCCATGACTTTTTATTTCAACTCAGAGGAAGTGGAGAGGATCAACCGCAAGAGGAGAAGTTGAATAATCTGTTGCACGTGGGGAAAAATGTGCTATTAGCTGACTGGTCAGCCACACAGCACAGAATGCTGATGCCCAACAGGATGTTGACTGGGAACAAGTGCAGCAATTAACTGGAAAGTCATCCAACAAGCAGGAAGAAGGTGTAAAAGAGAGGAGAAAAGGGGGCAAGAACAACCGGGGCCAGTGGAAACATTAAAAAAAAAAGGGGGAAAATCAATAGAAAGAAAAGGCAGTAAAAAAAAAAAAGAAATCCTTAAATATCAGGAAAGAAGTGGGATGAAAGAGAGAGGGTGGAAACAAAATGAAATGAAGGACAAGCCGACAGAAATAATCAGAGAGAGAGAGAGAGAGAGAGAGAGAGAGAGAGAGAGAGACACTAGTTCCCATAGCAGACATCCTCGCTGTTGTTTGTTTTGTGTGAAAGTGAATGATAAAAGAGGCATGAAATCAGCAGAGAAAGGCAAGACAACAGCAAGGGTCCAGAGCCCTCCATCACAGCTCAAACAGCTCCATGCTGGCGGTTTGCACAATGGGCCTCTACTACTGACTACCCCTTTACCTCCTCCCCCACCTACACAGCTGTGAGAGAAAGTGTGTGTGTGTGTGTGTGAGACTGGTAAATAATTAACTTATTCTGCTCTGCTGGACCAAAACTTATGAGACTAGTCATGAGGAGCTGGGAGATCTATTGCTTCACTTTCTAACTGAATAATAAAAAAAGTTTACAATTCTTCATTTTTGTGTAAAAATGAAAATGTGTGTTTTCCCACAGAAAAAAAGATCCCTAAAGGAGACAAAAAAATAGCTTCCACATGCATCCCTTATATCTGAAAGGATCCAGGTAAAAAAAAACAATCTGTCCCATCAGTTGCTTATCTGGGACTAGCCATTAAAGATCTCCTTCAGCTAACCCCGCGGCGACCCCTCTCTCTCTCTCCGTCACTATCTGAGACAGAAGACATTGTTCCGTCCCGAGCTGACCGCCCAGTGGCCACGGCGTTAATGAGGAGAGTAAATTATGCATGGCGCCAGTTAGCTTTTTGATTAAAACATCATACCGGCCCTCTATAGGGGAGGTGCTGCAAAACAATGGAGGTTGTAAACACTTTTACCCCAAGTAGCAGCAGAATACTGCTGGGGTGTAATAAATTTGCATAGTCTGGCACCGGACAATGAGCCAATTAATTGAAAAGAGCTCTTGAAAGATGAGGACAGGGGGGGCAGTGACAGAACAACAGCCACTGGAACTTGACTCAACAAATGCTCAGGCACTGAGAAGGCCAAAGAAAAAAAAAAATCTTAGAAATGTTCTATTATTATTTTTTTGAGGTAATTTGGGGCTTGAGGGCTGGATGCATATCAGAAGGATCCTCAGTGTTGTGCACCTGCAGAAGTTTCAGAAGAACAATTTTGCAGCATTTCACTGTGTCAAAGTGCAGAGCTTAGAGCACCTTTCTGTCCGTGCCGACTGCTGAATTTGTCTCCGATCTCGGGTCTCCTGGTCTGCCTCAGGAGGATCTTGATGAGGAAAGCATCTTCAGCGTTGGAGGATATCATCACCTTCTCGATGTACGAGTCTGTTGAGCCCTTATAGCTGCAGAAAGAAACGAGGACAGCAGGCAAGACTTAAAAAAAAAACATGAAAGGTGGGTTAACCATTTCTAGAATTCCTGAGACCCTCTGATGAACGCTAAACAGTCACAGAGTGTCAGACCTGTCGCGGTGAAATGACTCTAAACCAACCGTCACTGTGAATATACATATATGTATATATATATATATATATTATTTAATTTAAGTGATCAATACACGCACACTTATTTATGTAAATACTGTAATTGACATCTTAATTGACTCATCTGTCACATAACTGCATGTTACTTCTCATGTTACTTCAGCATCTTTTGCACTATTCACCACTGCACTGTTTCATATTTAGTCATGTAAATATTAGTCTTTTCTTATTCTGTTTATTGTTGATATTTAATGTTGTACCTGTACATAAGAGAGGTTTTACCTGTACACACTGAGGTGTTTGTGTATGGTTGTGAGGAGCTGAAATCAACTCACCTGACGGGCACGTCTCTGTACTGGGGCTGGCCTGGCTGGGTACTGCCCTCCAGTGGTGTCTGGGTGACAGTTGGCATGGATTTGTTCACCAACACCTGCTTATTCTCAACTTTCTCACCTGGACCAAACACAAACACATCACACAGTTTATCACCGTGTCCATAAAGTGACTCCAAATACATCTTAAATCTTTGGTCCTCTTGGTCTCAGCCCGTGTTGTTGGGTTCTTATGATGGTTCTTGTGATGGTTCTTGTGATGGTCTGGTTCTATATGTCTGTTGGGTATCGTGCACTTTGGGTTCTTTTCTGTTGAATTGTATTTAATTATTTTTAGTATTTTACATTTGTTATGTTCTTGCTGTTGTTTATGTTCTTCTGTGTTTGCTTTAGTTTGTTCTTGTTTTTGCTGTTTGTCAAAGCACTTTGTAAACCTGTGTTTTATAAATAAAGTTATTATTATCTTTCTTTTTCAGGATGAGTCATTTATCAAACAAATGTGTCACTTTCTGAAAACAGATTGACAATCGTGATATATTTTCACAGCTAAAATTGAATTCTGTTTAGCCTTTTTTTCCCCGTCTCTCATAATAACCAAAATGTTTTTTGTTGGGTCATGTTGAAAGTCTTCAGTTTTAAAAACGGAGTGATTATTTCCATCCCATCATCTCTAACATGTTTCACCAGCAATCACTCACATCACATGAAGTATCCCTAACATGTCATGAGACCCTGAACACCTGAGTTACACTTCAAAGTCATAGTTTGTATATTTAATGATACAGCTGATCACTTTTAGAGAGAAGGGAAGTGGGAAAGAGTAACTGCATGCAGGGTAACTTTGTCTTAGTCTGCACAGTTCAAAACATACATTTCAGATTTAAGAAGATGAAGGACAAATCGTGTCAATGAGGAGAAGTTAAGAGTCACATTTTCTTCTGTATTGTCCTCATAATGATGAGTTAAAAACACCTGTAACAAATGAATGATGTTACATTCAAGAACCACAGGTGTTAAAAGTGATTTATCTTTATGTTTTTAAACTCTTGTCACTATGTGATAGACAGTAAAAGATTTTTTTTTTTCAAAGTGCATTAATGACAAAAGAAAGAAGCGGTCGATTAATTTTAATACTAAGTACTTGTTTCCTTTTTTAAATGTGTTTGTTGAAATGAAGTGGTCAAGCCTAGCAGCATCAGTTAGTGTATACGTGAGAAACTGTTTCACAGTGAAAGTCAAGCAGCAGTTAAGTGACTAAATAAATAAGCAGTTATTGTACAGCAGATAAATGAGTTAAGGATTAATGCACATTAAGTTATAGATCATTTATTATTGCACAGTGAATGGATAGATAAGTAACAGTTGTTGCACATAGACAGGAAAGGCGAATGAAGACTTATTACACTTTAAGATGATCAATGAAAGTCTGGTTCACTCTGCAGGATCATCGGACCGATCTGAGCTCCGATTCTTCCCGACAATCTCAGGGTCTCTCCCGACTCGAGGCTGCTCGGACCCGAGCTGCTGAGTACACAGGGAGAAGAGGAGAGGACCAAGGATGCAGCTTTGGGGTACACCGGTGATGAGAAGATGTTGTTTTCCAGCCTGAAATGCTGAGGAAGTCCTCGATCCACAGACAGAAGGGTTCTGATGAAAAGCATTCTGATGGGTATGTTTAGATCTTCCAGGTGGATGATGGCTGCGTGTAATGAAAGGGATATGGCGATCTTTTGCTGATCTGTTGGTCCTGTACGTGAACTGGTGTTGAAACCAGATGTGGGTCAGTACCAGTCTCTATGCATTTTATGATTACTGGGGTCATATTAACCGGATGGTAGTCATTCAAGTTTGAGACTACTGTTGTCTTGGGCACTGTGATTATGGTGACAAGAGGACTGTGGCCTGTTGTAGTGGCTGACTGAAAAGACTTCAGTGAGCTGCTTGACACATGCCTTCAGCGCCCCTCCTGGGACCCCCATCCGTCCCGGAAGCCTTTTTGCAGTCTATAATGAGGAGGGCCTGCTTAACCTGGAAGGGCTGCAGAGTGAGTGTACGGGTCTTTTCTCTGAGGGTGTAATGAGTGTGTCTGCTCGTAGGCTGGAGGTGTCCTCAAAGTGGTGCAAATAAAGAGTTGAGCTGGTCTGGGAGTGAGGTATCAGTGGGGGAAGGTTGTGCTCTAGCTTTGTTTGAAGTAAGCGATGTTCCTGATGTCTTGCCACATAAAGCAGCGGTTGTCATTCCTGAAGTTGTCCTTAATCTGCTGCTTGTATTGTTGTTAAGCAGCTTTGATGCCCCTGTTAAGGTCTGCGTTTGCTCTCCCGTATGCTTCCTTATCCCCTGATCTGAGTGCTGCATCCCGAGCTTTGTGCAGCACGCTGTTGTTGAACCGTGGTTTTTGGTTGGGGAATACTTCGAGCTGCTCTTTTGTGGTGACATTTTCAATACAGAAGTTGATGTAGGATAACACTGATGAGGTGTAGTGCTGGATGTCTAGTTCTTTAAAAAGCTCTAAAGTCTGGCTCACACGGTGCGATTTCCCCCGATTGTATAAAAGTCGGGGTGTCATGTCAGCTCACACTGTACGACTGAATCGTTTATGACGCCCGACCAGACCTTGAGATTGACGTGCTCACACTGTACGAGCCGATTGTCGGGCACGGCCGGAGAGCTCACACTGTACGAGTGAAATCGGGACGGAGCGTTGACAATTGTTAATAAAGTTTCATTTAAAAAAAACAACGAACGACGGTTGGTGAAAGAAGAAGGAAGTGGAAGTTGTTGTAGGATATAGAAAAGTTGATACAATCGTAGATATATGGAGACAAGTTTCAGAAAAGTGCTGCACTGATGATCTGTACCGGGTTGCGTCCTGCCGCTGGTCGCCATGACTACAGTCCTCCCTTGTCTGATTATATTGTAGTCACACACAACTTCTGCCGGACCCTTTCATGACGTAATCGTCAAGATTTTAAATTCTAAATATGTGACGATCGCCGGGCAGATCGGGGACGTTAAGATTGGATCTTTGGACCGCTCACTCTACGAGATAATCTGAACAGATAATCGGGTCCGAGCAGCCTCGAGTCGGGAGAGACCCTGAGATTGTCGGGAAGAATCGGAGCTCAAATCGGCCCGATGATCCTGCAGAGTGAGCCGGGCTTAACACCGAAACAGTCCTGAAGTGCTGACAAAGCTTTCTCAGACCAGTTGCCCTCTGGGTGTTTGTTTTGTTGACCGATACTGTTTGTTGCAATCTATGTTGCTACTTTGGTTTCTGGTTTCTTTTCTTAACAGTTGTGAGCCTGTTTTTTTTTTCTCTTCTTCCTATTTCTACGTGACGCAATAACAAAAATAAAGTAAATCCAGTGTTGTTGGTACTCACCAGGGGAGCAGATGCCATCAGCATCCAGAATGCTGTGCCTCCAGATGGGCTTTCGTGTAGCAGCGTCCAACATGGGCCCCATTACCTTGTCAAAGGTTTGGTTGGTGTAACGTCTCAGCGTGCACTTCGCATTTTTATAAACTAGGCAGCGGCCAAATCCTACAAGGAAACATACAAATAAGGCCTTTTAAATATCTTCTACATACTTTGAATGAAAATCAAATTGAACGTTTTTACTCTATGTGCTAAACTCCAGAGTGACTGGTAATGTGCTCTTACCTCTGTCGAGAGAGGCTTTATTGAGGACTAAAGCATCCTCAATGTCGTAGCCGCTGTAGCTCATCACGGCCACGGTGGCATTTTGACCGGCGGGAAGCTTCTCAAAATCAATCATCTCGATAGTTTTCGTTTTGACCATGGGCTTCTGAGGATAAGCCAGCAGGTACATCAGAGTGTCGATACGATTCCTCTGGTTGTAGCCAATAGTACCTGCAGAGAAGAGACAAGTAGTTTGTGCAGTGTTTAAGATAACTTATTCTTTCATATGGAACTTAGAATAGAATAGAATTACTTTATTGATCCCAAACTGGGAAACTGTGGTGTTACAGCAGCAGGTTATCATAACAAATAAAACAATATAAGAATAGATACATAAATAAGGACTTAGAATATAAAAAATAAGGATAAGAAGAGATTTATACATTAAGAAGTTACCTTAACATTCTTACTGGTTTAAATTTTTTTTTAATTAAATACAACATTTATTCAGGCTTGTCAACTGAATGTAAAAGTACTTGACTGGAGGTAAGAGATGTAAGTTTGCAGAAACACTGATGACAGTGGTAAATGTGCAATAACAATATAGGGGGTTGTCCAGAGCTGTGCAAATTTGTGGCTATGTACATATGTCGTTACTGTGTATTTGTATGTATCATATTCAATCATACAAGTGTCTTTAGATCAGGTAGTAGCGGATTATAGTTCTTTTATCTCCATGCAGGCTGGGTGGGTTAGGGCTGGACCTCAGGGCAGGACAAGTTATGGCATAAAGCCACCCTGGAAACCTTGACATTTGTCAGATGCTATAACTTCACAAGCACAGAGTGTGTGATAATAGGCCCGAGCCACACAACCAGATTTGCACATGTATAGAGCTGGCCACACAAAACAGACAAGGCAGAGGATATTGGGCCAAATATAGTTCCAGTCTGTGTTTTTGTAATAGTGGAGGGGGGGGGGGAGGGGAGGAAAGGACGGACGGAGGTAAAGTGGTGGGGTGGGGGCTCTTACAAATGTTAGCAGGGCCTGTTTGGGGAAGTTTTGGTTACCAAGGAGTTGCGGGTGCACACTCTGTGGTCTTTTTGCAGCTGAGCACACTGACCCCCCTGAGCACAGCCAGAGCAGACACAATGAATTGCTAATGACACTCTGGGTGACTGGCAGGGAAAGGGCCTCCACACACACACAGCACAATGGAGAACCTACGCAAGCACCCCATGTTTGATGTCCATGCGCTGACACACACATAAGAAAAACACTCAATCACACATACAAATGTATTCTGACAAGAAGTAGAACAGGAGCAGGGTTTTTTTGGGGGGGGAGACTAGCCAGCAGGCTGCTTGTATCTACAGTGTTTGTTATTCTAATGTGCTTTTGTATGATTTCAACTTATGCAAATAAAACTGTAAAACTCTGAACCAGCAGATTTAAAAAGGCTTAAAAAAGAGTGATGAAGGAAGATTAGATTACTGTCTGTTTGCATGCACAGACGTTTACACTGCAGCTGTGTGGAGGAAGTTTGAGAAAGGCTTTGAAATCTCCACAGTTCAATGACCCGTCTGCTGACTGAAGCCATCGGCTCTGCTGATTCTTACCCATTGCCTGCTTGCCCATAGCGCACTGGTATGTGTTCCTGGGGGACTGGTTGTGGTGGGGGTAGGGAATGAGGCCAGCACACACTCCTAACAGTGTGAAGGGCTCGATCTCCAAGTGTGTTGTGTCTCTGCAGAAAATCAAAATACTTGTAGAAGAGGCAGTGGAACCAGAGTGTTGAATGACATAACAAAATAAAAGGAAATTCTATAAAACCTCAGGTGAGTCACAGGTCACTCACTTGCAAATCACGTGTTCATAAAGAGCGATCTGACAATCATTCTCCTCGTTAACATCCAGGTACTCCACCAGGCCCTCATGCAGAAAGTCCTCAAAGGTTCTGAAGGAAAATAAAAATGGGATTTAGAATTTTAAAAAAAAACTGTATGGAAAGAAACATAAACATAAAGACTCTCACCTGTAGCCCTGTGACAGATCTTCAATGTGTTTGTTCTTCACCATCGGCTGTCCTTTCTTCACAATGATGTACGGCCTGGAGGAGAACCACAGCAAAGACCAAACTAATAGTCAAAAGAGTGGCCTTTAATGTGAACTTGGTTATGTATCATAAAAAAGAGCAGTTTGTAAATGACTGTTCTACTGTTTTCTAATGACTGTGTCCTTTGACGTGCATCTTGACGTTAAAGCTTCCCAACCTGCAGAGACGTCCTCCATCAGAAGAGATGTAGACGCAGCGGTCGGTCAAGTTGGTCGAGATGGACACAAACTCGTTGATGAAACCCGCCCTGCGCATCAGTCTGAAAGTGCCGACTAGCTTATGATGATCCCGAATCACACCGAGAATGTTACCTGTTCAAATAATACGGACAGATGGAGATAAAAGATGGAGAAAATATACAAAAGTAGATTTAAGCAAGACAGAGTGCTACTGCAGGTCGTTCATACCATCTGCAGTCAGGCTGTTCAACAGTACTACCACCTGACTCTAATAGTGTTCACAATCACAATCAGTAATTCTACACACTGTGTGTGTTTGTTTTAGAACTGTCTTCTGTCTTTCCACAAGAGAAAGTGTTTATAGTATTTGCCTAGCATTATTTTATTTTCTCTATTGTAATTTCTTGCTTTATTTAATTAATGTAAATATGTTTGTTTTTTAACTTTTTGCTATTTTTTACTAATTATACTACTGTTTTTGAGCTGTTGTAACATAAAAATTTAAAGTTTATCTTTAACTTAATACAGAAACACCTCAGCGATAACCTAACAATGTAAAAAAAAAAGAAAACAAAGTCTGCAACCCGCGAGTGGCTAACTGTCTTTTGAACGATTTATCTAATTTGAAGGACATTTTTGGAAAACATTGGGTTTCTTATCGAGGGTAAAAAGAAGATTGTTGTCACTGTTTTCCAGTGATCTATTAATGAGTGTTTCAAGAGTTCATACTGTTCTGTTACCAGAGATATTCAAGAGTGAACGAATCGGAGTAAATGCTGTATTTCTTACATGAAAACAAGCGAACAATTATAAAAAACTTTCCAGATAATTTTTTTGTTTGTTTGTCTACTTATCTCCAGGACCAAGGAGCCAACTCTACTCGAGTTTAGATGCGTTTACAGTCATGTACTCTGAACCGCGTCAGCTGGTAACAGCAGAGCTCATACCGCCTGCAGGGGGTTTGTTCATATCGAGTCTGACAGACCAACGAGCGGAGAACAGAGGAGACACTGTGCTCTGCCTCTGTGTGAGGGCACACGTGCAGTGAACACACTCTGAAGGGCTTTGACACCTGCTGCTACCAACTAATTAAACGGTATGGCAGCTAATATAATTTGACAGTTATCAGTGGCAAGACAAACATATACAGTAATTAAAGGGCTGAGTTCTGACTGAAGAAAATACCTACTGCTGCCATGAAATTAACAACTTATCAGTCTCCCTTCAAAATACTAAATTGCCTTCTGTAAACTTAACAGAATAATTCCCCTTCATGTTCATAAGCAATGCTTTTAAAACAGGGAGGATTAGACTTTCTTTTCATGTGATCTAAAGTGACAGTACACAGTGGTAACGCTCCGTGTTTATTTATGTGACTCTACTGCTGACGGGAGCTTTCACCATTGAGGAAAACGAGGAAGACGCTGGGGTACGAGAGCTCCTCTCCACACAGTAGGTTGACGTCTTCTACCCCGAGGTTGAAGGCCAGCTTGATGATCGGACCGTCCTCCATGTCGGTGGTGATGTGGGTCATCAGAGCCAAGTTCTTTACCAGACCACAGGCCTTCAAACAGAAACCAATCAGAAAATACACTTAACAGATGTGAACACATGAAAGAGAAACCCAAGAAATCAACAGTAACATCTAAACTACTGACATGTTCAAACGACCAGGACATGTGGTTCATTTGACCGTGACAATCCCACCTCCCTGTTGTCCTGTTTAATAATCATTCAAAGGGGTAAAAAAAAAACGTATTCAGTTTTCAACTGTGAAGTTTAATGACTTCTAAGAAAAGACAACAAACTCAAACTTCAGTCTAACTATACCTTAATATCTTTCTGTAAGAGCGGTGTCCTTTTCTCGATGTAAAATAAACCTTTTAAATATATCGCACAAACAAAATCATTTGCCTAAATGTCATGAGTGAACAAGTTTTTAAAGGCTTTCTATATGATTTTTCACACTTAAATATAGAAAAATCGCATCTAAATCGCATCTATCTATCTTTAAATAAATGCACTTATCACATTCTCTTATTGTTAATATTTGGGCGGTAACATTTACACAATTAGTAAACTGAAAACAACAAAAACACACACCTGCAATTTAGCATGATAGACGACTTGACTAACTGTTGAGTCAGTTATTTTGTAGAACAGCACAAGATAGATGGAGATGTAAAAAAAAAAAAAGGGCAACTACTCTGATGTTGTTAGTAAAAACTTGCTCACTCACCTCTCCCTCAGGAGTGTCAGACGGACACAGCATGCCCCACTGTGACGGCTGAAGGGAGCGCGGACCGCTGACCTTCCTGGTCTTCTCAAACTGGGAGGAGATCCTGGTCATCATGCCGAGAGCCGAGATGTAGGAGAGACGAGAGAGGACCTGGGTGACACCCTGACGGTCCATCTTGAATCTCTTCAGGGACCAGTTCCCCTATGGAAAGAAAATGATTCTTTAACTGGCTCTCCAATGGATTTTCATTTATAAATAAATGAAAGAAAAAACTGACTTTAAAACTGATCCTTAGGTTTTTAAAAGAGCAATATGTAAGATATCTACTGAATGAAATCATAAAATGTCCTCACTATATCATCAGATAACAACGCAGCCACCTTTATGTCCTCCTTTAAAGTTTAGATTCAGGTTCTGAATGGTCTGTATTTGTTTTGACCAGAGACAGAAGGCGGTTTTAAGTCACCCCTACACAAGCAGGGTTCCCACTCTTTTCCAGAGATCATTTTCAGGGATGATGGAGCTGGTATGACAGTCCGTGATCGTGCCACACCAATATTAAGTGTCTTTACTAAGGTAACTCACACCCACTGTGAGCTACAAAGGTATGGTCCATTTTTTACCCTTAACGCAGTATTGCATTTGAAGAGACAGTGCTAGCAAAGTAAAAGGACCGTTAGCCAGTTTTCGGCCCGTGTTTGACTCAAACGTCATTCATTGTGCACATGAACACATTTTTTCACATGTGACGCGGTTATCTTTTCTAATCTGCAGTTTTTAAACATAGCCAATCGGCATTTATCAAACGTTTTGAAATAGTTTTATTTCACTCTCGCTTTTGTTGGGCACAAAGTCATAGCAGAACACAGTCCTGGAAGTGAGACAGCAGCTAGATTAGCAAGAAAGACCGACTAGAGAGAGAGGATCAGAGCAAGCTAGCACGTCATCAATAACGTTAACTATCTACTGTTGTTGTGCTGACCTCAAACTGAGGAGAAAACTCAAGTCTACCTGATAGTCGTTGCCACTCATGTTTCTTTTTCTCTTTTTGTGAAGGATCTTTTTGCTCCATCCTCTCAACTAAATTGTAAATAAATATCCACTTTTGACACGAGGGGGAGGCGGAGCCATAACATGATCTATAGACTTCCATTCAATCTGCGATGTGGATTAATGTAACAAATACTTTTAATAACGTGTGGCGGTGAAAATGTTTAACCCTGTAGGACATTTTACTTTTTCGCTCATTTTGCAGGTGTTTTCCAGTACTGGGAAATTAGTCGACTGTTTTCCAGGTTTTCAGTTCATGTGTGAAAGAGGCTTTTGCTCACTTACCGTGGATATGGCGTTGACCATGCCGTTGGTGATCTGATCCTGCCGCATGTGCTTCACGACATCAAACTGAGCCGCTCTCTGCTTTGGGATGATCTGGTCAGCGATTTTCTTCAGTTCAGAGTTGAACTTTTTAAACAGATCTTCAAACAGCAGAGACAGGAGCTGGAAGGGACAGAAAGAAGGACATCTTTGGATTTATATGACTTACTTGTAGAAAACAGGAGGTTGCATGACTAAGGAGTACAGTGTATACAGGGATTAAAGCAAAAAAAAAGACTTTTGACTGAAAATTCTCAACGTATAAAACAAGTAGCAAATGATCCATTTGAATAGGTGTTTTCTGTCCAAGGAAAAAAAACCTGACACGGCTTTCTTGAAAGCTCAAGATCTAGGCTGACAGATATGACCTTTCTTCTTTTTAACAAATGTGACCTACGGTACAGTCAAGCGCATTGTATGCCTATATACATTAACAGTCACAGCAGGTGTTCAGACTCTGAAGAAGTGAAAGTATGACAAGACACTAAAGTAGTTGAAGGTAGCTAAATGTAGCTATTCTGAAATTCCAATGAAGCTTTTAGGAGCATTTTTAGATTAGATCATGACAAATGGGGACCTTGTTTTGATACTAAATAGGACGGTGGAATAAGAAGCCTACTCTGTTCTTGAACTTTAATCCCTGTGTATAAGTCTCAGGTGTCCCGACACCCGACTGTCTTTAGTCTGCGCTAAGCTGTGTTGAAAAGTCAGGTTTAATAACAGGGTGTGGTTGCTCGCTGATAAAGCCTGACCTGGCCTCCATCCCGGGTCCCTGTCCTCTTGCACCAGGCATACAGGAGGCACCCTCTTCCCACAACACCCCACCCCTCACCCCTCACCCACCTTGTGCATTAGCATACATCAAAACAAACAGGCGGCGCTGCTTGAAATTAATAAAGAAATTAAGCTTCCGCTGCGCAGCCAGGCCAATTAGTTGAATGTCAGGGAACCATAATTGGAGAGTGAGGAGATTGCTGGCGTTGTTAGTGTGTAAGCCCCCTTTTGAAAGAAGGCTCTGTGCCCCCCCCCCCCCCTCCTCCTGTCTCCTGCTCCTTATACAGAGCAGGTTGGAGGGGGGAAATTAAAGGCCTTAAGACAGCAGTAATTACATTATCAGAGCTGGGCCTGAGGATTAGCTCAATCGCTCCAGTCAAGGCAGCAGTTGTATTGTCACAGTGCTGAAAAATCCCCCATGCTTTCACAGCCTCTGGATTTTGGTGCCACCTCTCATATCTCTCTCCTGACAAAGCCAGGCTGAAATACAGGGGGGGGGGGGGGGGGGGCTGGGGTGAAAACAAAACAGGGAAAAAAAAAACAAAGCTGGGGGAAAATAATGAGAGTCTTATTAAAAGAGGGAGGCAGGAACAAAGATGCAGGTGAGAGATCAAGAGTGGAGCAGCCACAGTCCTTTGGCTCAGCACTGTGATCAGTTGGCAATGAAAGCTTGCGAGCCTTGTTTGTACTTTTCTAAACACGTGTTATTAAAAACATGTTTTTGTTTCAGAGTAAAGACAATGCACTGAACCCCTTTTAGCTGACAGAGTTTTGTAATTTTAATTTTAATGCAGGAGCTGAATTTACAGGTATTTACAAACTCCTGTTGATCAGCTAACAAATGAACAATAACCTATAGACCCACATGTGTTTGGCACAGTAGGAATAACGATGATGTTTTTCCATCAGTAATGTGAACAAGGTGTAGGGAGCAGAGAGCTTACCTGTCCGGCCAACTCAAGACGTTTGTTGCCATAATAATCTCTGTCGTCCACCTTGTTGTCCCCTTGAGCCAGGATCACCCTCCGTACCATCACAGCCAGGTAAATGCACTTTGCTCGAAAATTAAACTCTTTCACCTACATAAAGAAATGCGAAAACGTAAAGACCGTGACCTTGTGCTGTGTAGCAAATATTACCCATGATTCCTGTCATTCTGCTCTACAATTCACTTAGCAGACGCTTTTATCCAAAGCGACGTACATCAGAGAGTAAGAACAACACAAGCAAGGATCTAGAAAAAAGGGAACAATGTCAGTAAGAGCAAACGATCAGCTTTGAGTCTGATTGGACACACAGGTGCTGACAGGAAGTGACCAGAGGCAAAGCACAACATTGAGGGCAGTTCTTGAGAGCTCTAATCAGTATAGAAAGCATCTTATAAGTCGTCGTTATCAAACAAAAACCATCGTCATTACCATCATCATCATCAATAACATGGAGACCATCATCATTAAGTTAGTAGGTATTCATGAAAGAGCTGGGTCTTTAGCTTTTTCTTAAAGGTGCAGAGGGACTCTGCTAACATACAGGCACGTGTGTGAGGATCAAAGACGCCAAAAGCTCTCTGGCCTCCTCCATCTTGGTCTTCTTGGGGCCTCCCCACATGCGCTGCCTGCGCACTTTATTCCCCAGGTACCTCAGAGCCTGAAACACAGAGCAGCAGAAGAAAAGGTCAGGAATACAGAAGTGTCTTGTGTTTTCTTCAAATGTAAAAAAGCAACATGTAACACCTGATTAAAACCTTTGGCAGTAAGAACTTCACAAAGATTACAAAATGGATAAAAAAAAGTTGAGACAGAACCACAGCCTGATTGACTTGATGCATCGTCTGCATCATTAAGAATACTTTACCAGATCCAAAATGTAGTCTCAAATAAGACACAGTTAGCAGTTGAGGGAAATTAGAAACAAAGAAAGTTGAAACATCTGATATCTGATAATGTCTGAACTTTTATGAGGATATTGAAAAGTATGAGACAATGAGGAGATAAGTCAAGTATGTTAACCTCATTTATAACACACCATTATAAGAGCAGACAATCTACAACAGAGACAGATGTTCAGAGTCTTCTCGTCAGACTTCTGATACTGACAGCTCTGGATACAACCGACAACCTTGTTGTTTGATATTTAAAAGGTGATGAGGTTCAGTAGTTTAATTTCACACACACATAAACCTGAGGCAGTTTTCATCCGGAGCCCTCTAGCCAACTATAGGAGAGGTCAAAGGTTAATGAGGCTGAAGACCACCCACCCTGTCCAACATGATGCATAACATTTTTTTATGAACATCATCCTTTTAATGGCAACTGTGAAGACAAACATAAACTGTCCAATTCAGAGATATGAAAAACATTTTATTTGATCAAATCTTGTGTCTTTAAATCCAATGAGTTTATATATCAATAGAAATAAAGATGACAGTTAAATTTGGTTAATGCAGATTACTTATCATAATCTGATAACAATGTTTCTAAAGGATTATCTGCCTTTAATTATATAGATTTAGACCTCATTGTACACAATACAATGACCCAATGAATACCATGAAAAGACATCGTGGAGGCCGGCAGACAGAGAAACATGAGAGCTGTGGCGACCGGTTGCTAGGGAGCAAATGTGGCCTCATCAATGCATCAGCAGTGCTCTAACAACATAATCTTTATGAAAAACAAATTGGCCGATTGCATTCATCTGTAGATGCCAAAGAAAATGGGCGGGGCCTCCTGAATAACACATGAAAAGCATTACTTAACAGGCTGGTGAGACAAAAACTTAAGTCATCTGATGACAGAGAGACAAAAAAAAAGAAGACGAAAACCTCAGTCAGAGTCAACAGGCAGACGCATGTTTGTGTTTCAGAACAAAAACACCATGCAACTTAAAAGTGATAGAGTGGGCGGATCAAAGCTCTGTGAGGACATCTGAACAGGTTAAATGCAACATTTATAGAGAATTTAAAGGCTGATGTAGAGCGCCTCAATCTGTACAAATCTGCAAACTTTTTCAGTCATTTTCACACATGAACCACGGAGGTACCTGAGTCTGTGTGAAGATCTGAGCCTTCTGACACTCCTCCAGGCTCGGGGCAAAGCTGGACATTACATGCTCCTCTGTGCCGATCATCTGCACAATCTCCTGGTCACTCTCTACGCCCATACCCTTTGTGAACAACAAGCAAAGAGTGTGTGATGTGATTGAAGATAAGAGTTCAAACTGTGCAAAATAAAGATTCATGAAGCCCATACAGATCTTGTTTGTGCAATGATGAAACAATATTTTACAACTTGAAACTTGAGGCATTGGGTGGAGAGGTGTGTTTACAGGGAGCAACGGGGTGGTGAACTGGGTGTCCTAAAGTTGTCTGACATTTGCTTATGGAAATGTGGAGCTGAGGGAACTGAATTGTGTTTCCCACTCGGACGTTTTTTTCTACAGCTGTGTCAAACACAGGGGATAAGTCATCCAGGATACACAAGTGCACAGCAAACATCGCGAGCAGACAAACTCTGTGCTGTGGATACTGACTCGAGCTCCCAACACTCAACGCTCACAAGCTGACATGTTTGGAGAGATTCGTCCTCAGAGGGGAGGGGAGTTAATAATGCCAGCTGGCCGACTGACATTTTTTTTTTTTAATTAAGAGCGGAAGGAGACAAAATCAAATCTGATAAAGAAACACTGAAACTACTCGACGACCAACACCACTCACATCTGCAAGGAGGGGTGTGAAAATGTAAAAAATATGAAAACCCTTTAAAATGCTGGAGGAGGTGGTTTTAATCAGCTTTGAATGGGGGCCCTGGGGCGGCCCAGGTTCAAATCCAGCCTGTGGCCCTTTTCCCTCATGTCATTCCCCACTCTCTCTCACTACCTGATTTCTGACTCTATCCACTGTCCTATCTCTCAATTAAAGGCACAAAAAGCCCAGAAAAATCTAAAAAGAATGTACGTGTTGAAGGTTTTTTGTGTTTATGAGTTTTAAAAAAACCAGTCTGTCATCTTGATCCAAATTCTTGATCCATAAATTAGGCTAATTAGATTATTTTAGAAGAGCGATGTTTTGAATAAAGTAATAAATCAAGTTTAAGGACTTTTTATTGACTCAAACTGGACTAAAATGTTTTTAGTTGTCAACTTAAACTAGACAAAATCACTCAAATATGACTCAAACTAATTATCATCTAGTGCAGTGCTTCCCAAAGTGTGGGCCGTGGCCCCCTGGTGGGCCGTGTGGGTACTGCAGGTGGGCCGTGAAAAGCCCTCCACCAATTTTTAAAATAAAATAAATATCACAATAATGATGATTTACCATGAGTCAACCCTTTAAGTGATTAGTAAGGCGTGTCATGACTATTCATGGACATAATGTTTAGGAAACTTTTGTGTCTATCTCTCCATAATATCATGTTGTAAGGTCCAATAATTTACCCTAACTGAAAGATATAGCTATAGTCATAAAGATAAATGTATAACGGGCCCCGGAGTAATTTTGTATTTCAAAGCGGCCCGCGGCAGTCTTAAGTTTGGGAGAGGTTGGCCTAGAGATTAAGACTGAGATGTAATCATTGGCTGCCAAAATGAACTCTTCAGAACAGACCACATAAAAGGTTACACAATTACAAAAAAAGTTACTTTGGAAACAAACGGAAGCTTCTGTTTATGCTTCTAGAGCAACTTCATGAAAAACTGCTTTATCCACATTTAATCAACAGTCTTCTAGCGCCCTCTACTGGCCTCAGAGTATAATTGCGCTGTACCTTGAATATGATGGCAATAGGGGCGTCCTCTGACAGCGTGTTGTGCCTCAAGTAGAATCTTCCTTGTTTGACAATCATATTGGTTCTGCTTTTCTTTTCATGAGTGGAGCTGGAAGAAGAAAAAAGAAACTGAAGGTTAGACAAAGACAGTTTCCCCAAACATGAGAATTGAGAACTAATGAAAACAAGCAGACAAACTCTGTGCTGTGGAACAAGATTAACTCATCATATATAAATCGATTATCTTCCATGGATACTACAGAATGATTTTTGTATGGGTTGTATCGTGTTTGTTTCATGAGCACGGTTTCTCATACAAATTCCTCTTCATTGTTTTGTTTTGACGTACCTGTAGATTAAACACCAGACACTAAAACATGTCTGTGTAAGGTCTGACACTGCACTGCTATGTGACTTTATTTGTAGATTTGTTCTGCAGAGAGGGAGTGGGCCTCCTTTACACTAATAAACAACACGGGACAAGACATGATCTAATGTGACAACAGTGCTCAAGACTAAAAAAGGGTAACCCCCAGTAAAACAAGAAGAAAATAAGCCATCAGTAAAAAACAGAGTGAATAGAAACCAAAGGACATAATAAACCATGAATCAATCAAAATCAATTTAAAATTTGCCATCAGAAAAAATAAAAAAAGATTAAAAACATCCATAAACAGTCAACAAATAAGACAGAATTTGCTCCAGAAGTATCGGTGCTGTATTTTTTACAAGTGGTGACCTCACTGATGGCTGCTGGGACAAAGCTGTTCGGGTATCGTTAGGCTTTAAAGATTTTGGTCTTTTATATGAAAGTCCAGATGGGAGAAGCTGAAATGTAACCTGGTAACTGAGGCTCCGACTGCACCCTTCCTGTCCTGCTCCACAATGATTCGATTCTTGGACAGCTGCTCTTGGATCAGAATGACTTTCTCTTGACCTTTCACAATAAAATAACCGCCTGTGAAGAAAATTAGAGAACAGGAAAGTTAGGGATGGAAAATGTTGATAAATATGAAGTTTAAAAAAAAAAAAAATGTAATCTTGTGAATACCTGGATCCAGAGGACATTCATTAAGTTTTGCAAACTCCATAGGTGTCTTTCCTGTGAGAACACAGTTGGAGCTCCGCAGCATGATTGGCATTCTGTGGAAAGACAAATTAAGACTTGCATACATTTCTTATATGTTTCTGACTTTTTTTTTTTTGAAGAATCTAAAAAAAGCTGAGAAGAGCAGCATTTTGTTTATGTTCAATCCAGGTTAATAAATTGCGAAGTTTAGTCTTCAAAACAGGCAGGATGTTAACTTCGATACCTTCCGATGGGCAAAGCATTGCGGATGATTCTCTGACTGCCACGAGTGTACTCTATGTCCACTGTGATGGGCGCCGAGTACGTCATGTCTCTGAGACGACACTGAGAAAAAGAAGACAGGAGGTTATTTTGTTTTGTATATTTTGCTTTGATCAGAGTTGCTGGTAATATATTTTTGTGTTGTTGGGTTTATTTGTTTTATGTTACCTAATACAAGAATGATTTATTGAAGGGAACTTGTGTGGCAGTTTCTGTTTCATTCTTATTGTTTATTTATAAGGTGGTTTAGTTTAATACTTTTAAATCCTTTGTGTTGTTTTTTTTTGACAATAAGTGTGGTGACTTTAAATAACAAACGAAACGACTTGTGCCAGGGACAGCCTGGCTGGCACCCCAGAAAACAAACAAATTAAATTAAAAGTCTTGAAAAAGATGTTCTAATTTTTTGTTATTGTGATATTTCACCAAAATTATTACCATTTAAAACCCATCAGGGCTTCAACTTATACATTAAATGATCCATTCAGGAGTGTTCAATGAAAATAATTCATTAGTAATTCAATCCACCTAATGTCAAACTATATTACTAATTGTATCATGTTGAAAGTCTCTAAAACTAGAGATGCACAGACAGTGAAAATCAGGGCTGATTCCCACACCAACGTTTAATAAAAACATTTACAGATAATAACTGCTGCCAATGTTTTTTTGTTTTTTTTGATTACGTCGTTCTTTTGGTGGAAGACTCCCACATTGCCAATATTTTCTCTAATGTTTGACAATAATCAGAGTTTTCCAACAGCTGACTTCCTCTGCCAAATAAAAAAAAACACTGAATTATTTCTCCCCAATAGGAAAAACAGATTACTGTTAGTAACTTTTCATAGACAACCATGGTTCATATGTTCAGATGTTACACCACAAAGTAAGCTCACCTCATGAGGAGACACTGGTCTGGTTACATTGAAGCTTTCTTCAACATCAGGCATGCCTACATAGATATTGAGGTATCTGAAAGGACAACATGACAATATTTACATATATAATATTAACATGCATTGTAGTGGCTATTTGTTCAAAAACAATCTAAATAAACTAATATCAAACATAATCAAATGACCACTGATGCACCATGGGGGATGTGATGTACGCAGGAAAAAGAAGTCCAATGTCCGTGCAGGAGATCTGCGTTTTTTTGGTGGTTTATTTGAAGAAAGTAAACAAAAGAACAAAGAAAATCGTGGCTCCTGCTGCCTCTCATAGGCCGACCCAGGTGCATGCTGGTCCTCCACCTGCCTCTTACCTAAATAACCTCTGGTGCCCACAGTGTTACCCAAATACCTAACAAAAATACTAATGCAAAACTAAATTTACTAAACAAATAACAAAAGAAAATATTACCCAAAATCTATTTTAAATAAAGAAAACATGTAGAATAATTAAATAAACAACAACACCCAAATATTAGTAAACTAAATACCAAAACTAATTCTAACAACAATGAAATAGCTCCGACATGTATTATGGGGCGTCAGCTGTCAGATTACACTTCAGTAAGGACACAGTCTGTGACTTACTTGAGGTACCACATTGGATCTGCATCACTTGTGATCTTCTCATTTGCTTTCATTATCTTCTTAATCTGGATAACACAACACATTAGTCTTGAAGTTAAGATGCAGCCGAAACAGATAAAGCATCATAACGATCGCTCGGATTGTGTTTTTACCTCCACGTTGATAAAATAGTTGAACGAGTCGATGTGTTGCTTCACCAATCCTTTCACCTGGAAAACAGAGGGAACAGGTCTAAAAAATGACATGGAAACTGCAATGTTTGTCTGAAGAGGTGGGAAATAACTGCTTCTGCTTAGACTAGGTTAAAAAAAAGTCTAGATATAAGAGATGACTGCAAACAATGTTACGGTACTTAAGAGTCTTTCTCTTTATAGTTAAAGGGTTTATGAGGCAAGGCTGCTTATCAATGATCAGGATCTTAAGTACGGCCAGCGGCAAATTATTATTTTCGGTTTTTCAATTGTTTCCTCAATTATTCAGTTTGTTGGCTGGTCCTTAAAATAACCTTCACTGGTGAAAAATATAGATTCAAGATGATGTCTTTAATAGTCTTGCTTTGAAAACAACCCAAATGTATTCAGTTGAATAATTATAATTATAATAAGTTAGATTTATATCGCGCTTTTCTAGATCCTCAAAGACGCTTTGACAGGAAACAACAAAAAACAAAGCAAAAGCTAAGAGAACAATACAACATAGAAGTCGTGTTGAGGGAAGAGGATGAGAGTCAGTTTGATGAAAAGGTGAGTTTTTAGGGATTTCTTGCAGGAAGTGAGTGTGGGGGGAGTCTCTGATGATTTTAGAGAGAGAGTTCTAGAGGGTGGAGAAGGCCCTGTCCCCCCAGGACCGAAGGTTGATCCTACGGGGGGGAGGGGGGGAAGCTCAGACAGGTAGGGGGGAGACAGATTGTGGAGGGCTTTGTAGGTGAGGATGAGGAGTTTGAAGTGGATACGCTGGGGGACGGGGAGCCAGTGGAGGTCATGAAGAACGGGGGGGCCATGTGGTCTCGGGTGCGGGAGTGTGTGAGAAGTCGAGCAGCGGAGTTCTGAATGTATTGAAGTTTCTTGAGTGTTTTGGATGGTGAACTCATAGAGGAGACTGTTGCAGTAGTTTAGTCTGGAGGTGATGAATGTGTGGGTGAGGGTCTCAGCAGCTGAGAATGAGAGGGACGGGCGGAGGCGGGCGATGCTTCTGAGGTGGAAAAAGTCTGTTTTGGTGATTTGTTTAATGTGTTTGTGATATCCTACATAAACAGATACACAGATGCCGTAAAGTACTCAGTTATGATTTTGGCATCATATAATGTGGATCTCTTTTTTAAGAGTATATCAAAATTAAAATTGATCGACAGCTGATTCACTGAATCGTTGACATAAAGCCCTTTGTTAAAGCTTTTAGATTGAAGAAGGTCATTGTTTCCTGTTTCATCATTTATAACAACATCATTTAACAAGATGGAGGATTTATAGACTTTAGAGGAGACATTTCTGTGTAATGCATTTGAAAGGTTACCTTCAGGAAGGCTGGCAACAGTTTCCACTTCTCCTGTCAAGAGAACAAAAACATGATTTCATCACCTTTCACACTGTAGTCAAATATAAATGTGAGACTTTACTGCCAATCACTACATTCAAGTATACAAGTGAAACAACGTACGCAGTGTGTTGTTTATTCCTCCACACTGTGTGTAATGTTTGGCTCTGCTGTTAGCCACTATGCTAGTTTCTCTGCACTCGTGGTGTGAAAACTTTTCCTCATTTTTCACTTTAAACTCTAAACTCACCGCTACAGTGTTGACAGGAGCCGCCAGCTCCTGCGGAGTCATGTCACAAAACTCCCCTCCAAATGCCTCCATCTTTATTTCTACTGTTCAACAGTAAAATATGAAACTCTGGTCATAACATTAATGTTGTTTATCGGCGCCGGAAGTCGCCACAACACGCGTTCCACTCGTGTGTTCCACTATAAAACGTCCGTGCTGGCAGACCCACACGCAATGTTCGTGTGGAGTTCCACTTCTAATCTTATTAATATTTTACAGTCTATGCTTATTGTTTATAGTGTATGTTTACAAAAAGCTAAAGTGCAATTCCTCCCCGTCAGAGGGAGCATATCAGATCTCCAAAATAACATTCTTCCACCATCTTCTTCCTCGATTGTTGTTTCAGATATCCAAATGAATAAAGTATTACATATTTACATAATGTAATTTTGCATATCCATAAAAATATATATATAATAGACATCTGAAAAGGTTTTCCTAGGAAGAACTAATGCACAGATATACTGAATGCTCATTATGAATAAGAAGAATGATGTTGTAGATAAAGCCCAATTCAGTGAATGGCAAACGTGTCACATTTGTCCTTCAATGAAATGTCGCTGTGGAAGGTTATTATATATATATATACTTTTTTTTTTGATGGAATACATCTCGTGGATGCTCCTGAACACATCACACACCCTCGCCCAGGCGTTCAGGTGGCATTTACTACTCCCCATGGATCTCCTCTCCTGATCCAGAGCCATCTCGAGGCTTTCTCTGCTTCCTCGGTGATGTTCTTGAAAGAAGCAGAGAAAGCCTCGAGATGGCTCTGGATCAGGAGAGGAGATCCATGGGGAGTAGTAAATAAAATATATATACATGTGTGTGCGTGTGTTTGATTACAATTCTTACTCTTGAAAATACAGTTTTTACGAGGATAAATGTTGTTATGGCTAAAATATTATTAGTGATAGGAGATGTTTACCTTCAAAGTTAAGTGGAAAGAAAACAATCAATCAATCAATCAATTTTTATTTGTATAGCGTCAACTCATAACAAGTGTTATCTCGAGGCACTTTACGAAAAGCAGGTAAAAGACCTTACTCTTTGTTATGTTACAAAAAGCATAATAATAATTACTTAAAACCCCCTTAGTGCATTTTAAACCAAACATCTACAGAGTCATGGATATATTGATATATGGGAGCATAACTTTGCATCACAGGGTTCTGCCCTTCAGTGTGAGTCCTGTCTAATATGCCGGCTGTTGCTGCTGTGCAGTTTGGGGTATGCCGTCCCAAGGGAGCGTCCATGTCTGATGACCACAAGCTCAATCTGACACTGGTCGATGTTGACCAGCACGGTGGTGCTCCTCTCTGTGTTCATGAGGAAGACGACGGTGAAGAGGGCCATTTCGAACTCAGGGCTAGTCCCGATAAAGGCGCTGCCAACGGGCTTCACCAAACCGTGCCAGCTGAACTGGAGGTTCAGGACGTGGTCGTCTTGATCGGGCTGCAGACAGAATTACATCAAATGTTGATTTAGAAGAATAATTGGAGACACAACCCATGGAGAATAAAATAAACGGTTTAACTTCTTATAGAAAGACATTCATCCTCGATTGTTGTACATACTAAGTCATGATCCCTGGCCTTGTATCCCTTGTAGTCCAAGTTGCTGTTTTTTTCTTGCAGGTAGAACTGGACCCAGTTGTGAAAACCAACAATTTCTGTTCCAGATTTTGTCTCTCCGACAAAGACATGCTCGAATCCACTGGAGTCCAGGCTGGTGAATGTTTTAATGAAAGAAAATAAAAGACACAAAATATGACTTCATAACACCTTTGATAAACATTTTACATAAAATTGTGGTTGACTATACTCACTTATATGTATAAAAACAACTCAACAAATAGAACATATGAGGATGTTTGGGTGTCTCACTCTGCGTTTCTCTGTCTGCGGTAGAGCTGGAACCAGATCAGGTGCAGCTGACTCTTAAACAACCTCAGGATGGAGCTGGACTTTCCTTTGCTCACCAGGTACCTATGAGCCCGCTGTGGAGGACATACAGCTAGAAATATGCACATTGCTACAAACCAGACTCTCTCTCAAAATAGAATAAATCAACCACACATATAAATATTAGTATAAATATTATTATTTTTAACTTATTAGAACACGTCTGTGACTTCACACCAATTATACCATGTGAATCTAATAATGACGCAAAAAATGAAAGTATTTATCTGTAAATAAATCAAACAGGAAGTGGCTGTAACTCTCATATACTTTGTCTGATCTGCCTCAAATTACACAGGTATGATCAGGGTTGGCCTCCGAACACACTGACATAGCAATCGTCAACTTTAACCAGAGACAGAAATTCTCCTTTGACAAGGCTCGAACAATAAACACAACTTACATTAAAAACAGAAAGTGTAGTACATTAAAAGAGGACTTAAAAACAACAGCTTCTAAAGGGTGGGGGAGTCTATTTGATTTTGTTCAGAATAGTTATTGCAGAGGGAATGAAAGACTTTTTGTAGATGTTTTTCTGGGCCAGAAGAACTTTGTAGCGTCTGCCTGATGGCAGTAACTGGAAGGATAGCACCTCCTACTGCAAGGAATAAGTACTACACAATGCTCAGTTTGCTCCAAATGTCACAGGTATCATGACAGTGCCAGCCTGAACTGCTCTATGTAAATATTTTCTATGATCTTAATTACGCTGCCTATTTCAACATGCCAGTATTACGACTTTTTCACAAATCGAACTGCACAGCCTGCTGCTTAGCCACATTCTGCTGCTGCTGCAGAAGAGCAGTGCATCTGGAACTTGTGCATGGTTATATGTTACAGTACCAATGTCACTGTTAGATAAACAAACAAACAAATAAATAAATAAAAAGTAGAAAATGGTGTTGCCGTTGTCTGCCCTTGGTCTTTTAATGGAAAAAGAAAAGAAGAGGCAGAGGCGACAAATCAGGAGAAACCACACTAATGGGTGAAAGCATGGATACTACAGCGGCATGCTCAAGGGGCTTTCCCGAACCAGTGTTGAAAGCTGGAGTAAATTGAAACCTCCTAAGAGCCAATCAGAGAGATCCCTCTCACTGACCGCCCATCTCTTTGGTGTGTCAGGGCCTTTAGCCGTCTGACCCCGCCCCCTCTCTGGGAGGGCTTGGGTTGCTCTGACTTTCCTGCACCATGCTGTATTGTTTACAGTGAGAAGGCTGACTCAGAGGGCAGAACAAAGGGTTACCAGATTTTATGAAAAGTGGAGCAGACAGAAGATAAAGAGGATGGACTTTTATTGTATTTTGTATAGTATGATACCTTCACATTTGTTTTTTTGAGGGCTAAAACTTTGGTATTTAAATGGTCCGTCTAACTGACTAAATCATGTCTTTCTTCCAAACACAACAAATACTCCCAGTCCACATTTCTCAACACATCCTCCTTGGGGGAAACCACAGAAGCCAACACAGCATTCCTCAGCTGCACACAGATGTTTTCCCTTTTTTGCCCCCCATTATATAATTGTGAGGTAACGTGTTCATCGAGCAGTGAGGCAAGAACAGACAAAAGTCCCTTTTAGAGTTCAGCCGCGGTCTTAAACCCACAAAATGTTGGAGAATTATAAACAGGAAACAACTAGGGAGGGAAGCTAAACAACCAGTAATGTACTTTTTTATATTTAAATGATTCTGATATTGAAAATACTGGCATAAACCAGGTAGAAGACATGAAGAGTGGTGCATAGAAACTAGTAAGTTAACTGCTGAAGTCTTTTGTAAGGTGCAGGCTGTAACATGTCAGATGTACCTTCATGACTTCTGTCTCTAAGACGGCATCCAGGAATAGATTAATCTCCGTCCGCTCCTCAGCTGTAACACGTTCAGCCGTGCCAGTGGAGTGCTCATAGTTGTCCAGAAGTTTTGTGAACCCTGCAGAAGCATAAATCACATTTTTAAAAGGAGAAGACAGTAAATGAGCCTTCATATTTTAGTGGAGAAGAAGCAAAAAAAAAAAAACACTTACTGGAGAAAGTGTTTATGTTGTTCAGTTTGGTTTCATTAACGCTGGAGAACAGAGGCAGTGAGGCGTGATCCTGAACAACATGGTTTCCCTGGTTTACAAAACCTGCTCGACCCTGTAAGGTTCAAACACAGAACATAATCGTTGTAGTGACAGAGGTTAAGTGTTGCCTGAATGTGGCTATAGCGTCCATACCTGAGTAGAGATTGTGTAGTCAACAGCAGGTGTCATTCTGTTCACATCCAGCGTCCACAGCTCGTTAAAAAGAGTGGAAAGCTCCTGGTTTACAGCTGGTCTGTGATACACAGTCAGACAGGAGAGATGCAGAAACTGACAAAACACAATAAGTCAAGACAAAAGATCTTATTAGCTACTGTACCTTGCTGCATTTAGTCCAGTGGGGAACAATGTAAGGAAGAAAACAATTCCACAGAACCTGTGAACCACACATTTGACACATTTTCAATAAAAATAAAATAGGAATAAAAAGGTAATTGTTTTAAAATAATCTGCTCTATTCTCTATCAATATCAACTGAACTTGTCTCCAGGGTTGACATCATTATCAGATCAATAATAAAAACACAAACCGTGCAGCCATGGTTGTCGCAGCCTCTCACTGACTCAGCTTGAACAACAGTGAGGCATCTCTGCAAGTCAAGTTTCTACAAGCAAATCAAGACTCCACCCGCAACAACTCTTACAGGCATCAGAGGGAAAAAATATTCTGCAAGTGAAAACGTTTTCTTTAAACAGCCACCAGATGGCGCTTGTCTCTTTGGTTAGATGCTCTTTAAATAGGTGTGTAGTACTACAGATGTCGATTAGGCAACCATAACTTTGAAGACATTATGTGTTGGACCACAGCAGACCGGGGCAAATAGAAAGACAAGATGTCCAACCGTGATCCGCCACAAACACCAGGTATCAGACCAGTTATAAAAACCCTAAATAACATTTCCTCTGCTTTAAAATCAAGCCTGCAAATGCTTAGGCTATATCATGTTTATTTTTAAATTCTGACACTTTATTTCCAAAATGCATCATAATGTCAACATCAAAATACCCAACGACCTGAATCAAATATACCAAAAAAACGACTTGCCTATTCTTGAAAAGATTAAAATGGACTTAAATAAATGGAAGGATTTACCCATCTCATTAATCAGCAGAGTTACCATCGTCAAGATGACTGTCTTGCCGAAAGTTATTTATCTGTTCCAGTCAATCCCAATCAATTGTCCATCAAGTTTTTTTTTTATCTCATTGAACAAATTAATTACTAGTTTTCTGTGGTCTCAAAAACGTGCCAGGATTAAGTTATCATCATTGCAAGCTCCATTAAACAAAGGAGGTTTGAACCTACCTAATTTCAGGTTATATTACCTGGCCAGCCAATCTCACAACATCTGGAGCTGGCTTAACAGTGAGAAAGCATCCACCCCTGGATGGACCAAATTGGAAAAGCATATAACGCATCCTACCCCATTATATTCAATACCTTTTATTGAAACCGTCAAAACCTCAAAGCTGTTACTACAAACCAGGTCATAAATCACACATTTAAGTGCTGGAAAGAAACATTTAAACTTATAGGGTCTCAGAACACCTTGGTAAAGAGCACACCCCTGTGGAACAATCCACTTGTCCCTAAAGACATCAGAGACAGAATCATTGAGGACTGGAAATTTTGTTAAGTTAACATGTGTTGGTTGAATCACTGTAAAATACTCACCTCTTGGAAAATCTTCATCTGCTGAGTTGCCTTTCTACCACCTTCCGAGACACTTGTGCGAACTACTTTACAAACATTGAGATTGACATTTCTTTCCATGTATCTAGGGATGTGGAAAATTCCAAGCTTTGGTCTGCAGGGACTCAGACTTTTTCTGACAAAGTCCAATCAATCAATGAACACTAGTGTAACAATTTGTAAGTGTGGAACTGCTGTTTTTTTTTTCCAGATACAGGCAGATCCCAGTCTCTCCTCCTCCAGTGGTTCAAACTGGAGTATCGTTGTTGCTGATAAAATGGTTATCCTGTTTTGATCAGAGTTATCAAACCATCCTGCTGCTTCTTCACTTTGGTCCTCTCATCTCTTCCTGTTTGCTATCTGTAGGGGCCTGTACCAGAAAGAAGGTTCAACAAATTCTCAGGCTGTGTTTGAAACATCTACTATACTTGAGTACGTACTGATTTCTCTGGCAAAAAATTCAGTGGATCATCAGACCAGTCTTCTCGCTGACTGTTTCCCACAATGCAAAGCGCCAAGTAAAAGATTGAAAAGACTGACAGCAATGGACATTTAAGGTTACAGTTCTATCAGTATTCAAATAACAATTAGCCCTGTGTCATGACAGAACGCATCATGAATTAATGTCAGTTCTTTACGACGGAGTTTTAGGGCCAGGTTAAAAAAAAAAAAGATCAAATTTCGAGAATAAAGTCGTCCATTTACGAGTTTAATCTCGTAAATTGACGAGTTCAAGACCAGCCTGCGCGAAAATGATGAAAGTAGAACTCCTACAGTCTTTAAAGAATAAAAGAATAAAGTGGTTATTTCAGTCTCTATCAGAAGAGCAGCAGCATCCTAAAGGTTTCACTAAAGGTTTCACTAATAAGGAAATAGGATACTTCCTTGTGTAGTCGGTAAAAACAGTTCAAGAGAAGTTTTCACTTCAACTTGGAAGACCTTGTTTGTCTGTAAAATGATGAACAGGACACAAACTGTCTCTGCACATGAGACACTTTAACAAGCAGACCGATAACAGACACAAATAGTTGTGTTGGAGCTTTCCTTATGCAGATATGAAACTACACATGCTTTTGGCACATCATCAACTTCACATTGTCTTTAAAATATCAGCACCCTGAAAAGATACTGAAGAAAGAAGCACACTGACTTGGAGGAAGTTGTCTGCAGAGGAAAATACTTTAAGAGTTCTACATTCATCATTTTGCGCAGGCTGGTCTCGAAGTTTAATCTCGTAAATTTACGACTTTAATCTCGAAATTAAAAAAAAAAAAGTTTTTTAATGTGGCCCTAATCCTCATCGTAATTAACAAATAACAAACTGATAATAAATAAACCAAAGTGACGCCAATGTTAAACATATTTACGGTCTTAACATTTACGAGTTAGTCCTTAGTAAAAAATACATCATCAAAAAGACAGAAACAATCGAAGGGAGATAAAACAGACAAAATAAACAAATAAAGTAGAACAAAACTGAGAAATGCTTAAAAATACATGCAAATAGTAAATGATTCAATTGCTTAATAATTATAAGCAGACAGAAAAAAAAGGAATTTGTACGAATGAAAGATGTCAGACAAAAGAAGTTTTTTAATTCTTTCTATTTCCATTTTACAGGTCGCCGTGTGAATTGTATTTTTATTGATTTGATCCAAAAAGGAGGGAGAAGAAGTTTAAAGTTATTTAATTATTTCCACTCCTTCTCCATGAGACTTACTGTGAACGCAGCTACATCTCCTCTCAGACTTGTCTGTTGTCCTAGTTCATCTTTTTTAAAGTTTAATAAAACAACAACAATGTGTTCAGCTGAGAGTCTGAGAGAGTTTATCAACCAGCAACTAACGGCTGCTGCGGAAGACATTTTTGTAGTTTTTACCAAGAGGATCCAGAGCCTCCACAGGTTAAAGAGGAGCAGGAGGGACTCTGCAGCAGTAAGGAGGGAGAGTAGCTCGTACTGAAGCAGGAGACTGACACATCCATGATGACTCTTACTCATGAGGAGAGACCACAGTGAAGAACAACTACTAAATAAACACCAGCTCCTTTCTCACAACTCTCAGGATGCTGAGAATCAAGATCCCAAGGCAGCGAGCTCAGAGACTCAGAATCAACAAGAAAAAACACTAAAACATCAGAGACTTATTCTAATTCTCACCAAAGTCAAACGTCTTTCAAATGTAACACGTGGAGAAGCTTTTGAGCATGAATCAGAATTACTGACACATCAGCGTGTCGTGCACTCAGGTCAGGAGACGCATACTTGCAAGAATTGTGGGAAAGTATTGAGTTTCAAGTCAGAACTAACGATTCATACAAGAGAAGACTTACTCCTGCAGCACCTGTGGGAAAAGATTCTCTCATTCCTCTCATTTGAAAGTTCACTCTATAACTCCGACAGACGAAAGGCCGTTTACTTGCAGAACATTTGGAAGAACCTACAGATTTAGTTGTGATCTGAGAAAAAACACGAGAAGTGCCCACACAGGTGAGATACCACACTCCTGCGGCTCCTGTGGGAAAAGATTCTTTCGATGATCAAACTTGAATCATCACAACAGGACGCACACAGCTGGACAGCGGTTTACCTGCACGACACATCTTTAAATCAAAGAGAGGTTCACAGTCCATGTGAGAAGACATGCTCCTACACCACATGTGGGGAAAAAGATTCTTTCAGAGGACAAACCTGAAACATCACAGAAGAACTCAAACAGGTGAAAAACCATCATTCAGCAAGACAAGCTCTTTGAATAAGCACGTGAGAATTCACACAGGTTGAAAAGCGTCTGCATTCAGAGTTGCTGGTGACCTGACAGTTCACAGGAGAAGTCTCCAGAGAGAAGTCGTACGATCGTCTGTGGAAACACTTTCAGTGTCTGATTCTGTAAATCACATGACGTGTATCAGATATGTTGGAGATGAGTTTGAGTGGTCGCTGCTTCTCTGTCTTTGAACAGTGTTTTATTGAGAGGAGGTTCACGTTGTCTCGGAGTAAAGATAAAGTGTATTTTCAACAATGTCAGCAGGATATAGGATACAGAGCTGTATGATTTAATGAGGTCGGACTGAAGAACTCTTTTGTTCACCCGTTAATCCTAAAGTGAAAGTTGAATCACAGATCCTGTTTAAAATCACGTGTCTCATGTTTCTGTCTTTGTATTGTCTCTTTAAATTTCATGTTGCACATGAAGCTGCTGTGTTGTCGGACAAATCAATCAATCTTAAATTATTGTTAATATTTAATAAATCTCTCTATTTAAACAAATGGAGGCGTGCTCTGTCTCTGGTCACTTCCTGTCCGATCAGACTTAAAGCTGTTTGTTTGCACTTCCTTAAGGTATCTCAGCCCAGATAAAAGCCTCTTGCTTAGGATCAGTCTCTTGGTGATCGATGCAAAGTTAAGGTCAGCTGTTCAATCTGTTGAAGGTTGATCTGAGTCGAGCAGGTTCTCTGTAGCGGGAGTCAGATTGTAGACAAGAGCAATGCTCTAGTTTCTTTCTGGTTGCAGACTTGGTGCCAGATGATCTAACAAAGACATAATATCTGAAAACACAACCACAAAACTTCATGTTTGTGTGAAATACACTTTAATTTCAAAGAAGATTAATGTAGAGCCTTAATAAAATCCAAAACACCCGACTGTGATATTTGATAAACAGAAGCCCCACTAGGGGGCAGTGATTACAAAAAGAGACATTAAACTTGAACATGAAATATAAAAACAGAAGAACAAATAAAAGAGCTGGCATCATCTATCTTTCTTTGTGTTTCCTGACACAGAAATAATCTCTTCAGATCGATCAGTCTGGGAGAAAACTGTGGAAACAGTGACACCTGCTGGCAGAAAGCAGTGATAGCAGCAACAGAACCTAAACATGAATTATTATTCAAATAAAACCCTCCACAGATTGAATTTATTTCTATTTAAAATCCTGAGATAATAAAAACAGAAGGTTCAAACATCAAAGTGTAATAAACATCAGAATGATTAGTTAAAAATGAAGATAGTTTGATAACGTGTCCGTTGTTACCAAACACGGTTCTCTGCATAAGACACAACAATCTGACGTAAAGTCACATTTGCCATTTCAAAACACTGCCATTCCAAATGACACTACATGAGCTAATTGGCCAATGTATGTGCCACCTGGCCAAACACCTCAATGGTTAATTGTTATCACTTCAATCAGGAAGTAAGCACTATGAAAAGACCACAAGTGAGCATCTTTTTTTTTTACAACAACAACGAAAGAGGTTGCAGAGAGAGGAAGAGGAAGAAGGAGGGTGAGAATGAGAGGGGGAGGAAGAGTGAGAGGTAGGGGTAGAACTGGTAGAGGAGTTCATGGCCAAAGAAGAAAACAACTTTCAAAAAAAAATCTGGTAATATGAATGAAGTGTGTGCCATTTGGTGCAAAAGTTTGATTTTGATAATGCTATATGTAGTTTTGGTTGCAGTGCTTCATTTTGCAGGATATTTGAAGTATGTTGCAGTTTGTGGTTTTGTGAATTGTGTTAAGTATTTTGATAAAACCAGCCTAGTTTTCAAAATTGTGTTTTAGCAATTGGAAAAAACTGTAATCTTTGGTCGTTGAGTCATGAAGCAGTTTAAATTCAGAATATGAGAATAGAAAAATGTCCGAGGTCATGGTCCTGTGTGTGACGGTGGAGCTGATCTCAGAGCAGCTCAGACTGCAGCACTGAGAGTCACCTGCGCTGTGATTGGTCCGTCAGACTCCCAGTAACACGCCCCAGTTAAAGACTGACCAACACACCAGCTGCTGCTTCCAGCTCTGTGGTCGGCAGGATCCTCTCTTTAAAGACTCATCACCAGCTGTTGATATAAAAAGACATAAATGAGAGATTACACTCTGAGAGAGACTTCATGATTATTCTGATCATATAATATCATCGTTATCATGATTATTCTGATTATCAGTGATACAGAACATCCAGTATGAAGAGCAGCAGGGACTTCAGTCCTGCTCAGAAGTGAATGAATTTGATGAAGAGATTTAATATTAATTTATTAATAAATAATAAACAGCTCTGGGGGCTGATTTCAAATCATCGTTGGAGGCTCTGGCATCCACACTGGACAGCATTCACTGCACAGTCACAGAGCACGGTCAGAGCATCAGTTCCCTGCTGTGTCCCTCTGGGTCTGCCACCTTAACTTTCAGTGACTCGTTGTCCTTCTTCAAAGCAGAGCAAGCGTCCTCCAGTTTAGGAAGACGTGTGTCAGCTTCATTAGCGTTGTCTTCCAGGGAACTGATGCGCTGACTGTGGTCAATTCCCGGTGGGCCGGGCTGCCTGAAGGGCCGCCAGGGCCGTTACAGTGACAGTTTATAGATCAGGCTGCAGTCATGGCTCAAGTAGAGTCTCACTACAGACCAGTTTCTGAAAGTGTGGGGCGAGCGTGAGCGCCTGGAAAACATGTAGAGCGCAGTGTTTCCCACTCGTCCAGGTATATTAACGACCACAAACGCCCTTTTTTCAAAAGCCTCTCTCTCTCATTATAACGTGCATTAAAAGATAACGATGGGACATGAGAGGGAGAGAGAGAGAGCTATACGGACGAGCGAGAGTTGGGGAATGTCTCATTACACATAACAAACAAAAAGTTGAACTGATCATGTGCTCTACAGTTTGTTAACCTGTAAAGTGAACTCTGCAGTTTACAGACGGATGTCTTTACAAACTGCTCTGATGTTCACTGAGTGCTCCTCTGTCTGCACGTCGCCCTCTCTGCTGTTTATTAATAACTATAAACTGGTCCTTTGAGCTGCTAATATTTACAATACTGAAGATTACAAGAAGAGAGGAGTGATAATCTAAAAGAGAAGTATGACAGTATGCTCTTTTTATCTACATTCATCGAGCTCATTGTTTACTTCATGTTCAAATCTAATCTGACTGAAAGGAGAGCACCTGAATTTGTTTTTGCTTCAAGGTAAAATAAATAGTTTTAAAATGAAAAAGGTTCCTCTTTCTTAATCCCTTGCTGTTCGGTAAAATTTGCCTAAAACACTTAACACTAGAAACACTTGAAGGCCCAGCCGTCAGAACAGAACCGTGACCAGAAAACCGAGGTACGTATTGAACCGTGTGCTGACTGTATTGTGTCATCCCTAGTGATCAACCATTTAAAACATTTGTTTGTGTGTGTGTGTGTGTGTGTGTGTGTGTGTGTGTGTGTGTGTGTGTGTGTGTGTGTGTGTGTGTGTGTGTGTGTGTGTGTGTGTTCTTTTTTTTTGGCTGTTGTGTGATTTTCATTTCAGCGCCCTCTCATCGTTTTACAGATTATTGTTTTACTAATCCAGAAGTGGTCTTGTACTTCACGCATTGTTGTTGTACGAGTTGAAAACTTCATGTTGAAAATGTCTACATAAATCATGTACAAAAAAAACTGTTTTAAAGGTGCTGCTGATAATATATATACACTGTAGACACTGACATAAGGAGGCGGAGCTCTAAGGTCAGTGACCGTGAATGACCGCCTCCTCATAAAGTCAGAGTGGAACAAGCAGGAGATCAGGATTCAATCAACACCATTTTTTCCAGGACTTTTAAGAAACTTCTCCGGGCCTGGAAATTTCTGTTTTCAAGTTCTATAACGTTTCCAGGTTTTTCATTATCATACGAATCCTGAATAGTTTTTAGGGTAACAGTGTAGAAAAGTCCAACCCTCTACTCACCGCAGAGTCTCCAGTGTGTAGTCTGGATTCTTCTGAAGATCACTCAGCAGCTTCACTTCTGAATCCTGCAGCTCGTTGTTTCTCAGTTCCAGCTCTCTGAGATGGGAGGGGTTGGACTTCAGAGCTGAGGCCAGAGAAGAACAGCTGATCTCTGACAAACTGCAGTTCCTCAATCTGAATAAAGAATAAAAGATGTGAATAAAAAGAATGGTCAATCAGATGATAACATAACAACATAACTAGGTCCAAGAAGTGAGTGTGTCCCTAAAATAAGTAGAGAGACTTTGTCATTCTGTTATTGTGGATCATTCAAATGTCAGCTTTCTACAGACATCATCCAAACATTCATACAGCTGTTCATGTCAATAAAGACACCAACATGTTACTGACCTCAGTCAAGATTACACAACCAATACTCTACTGAGCTTTACACACCTGGGAGTGTGTGTGTGAGTGTGTGTGTGTGTGTGTGTGTGTGTGTGTGTGTGTGTGTGTGTGTGTGTGTGTGTGTGTGTGTGTGTGTGTGTGTGTGTGTGTGTGTGTGTACTTCATAAAAAAATATATATCAGTTCAGATAATCTTGTGTCTTCAGTTTTGAACATTTAATAAAAATCAGAAACTTCTAAAACTTAAAGAACTCCATTTAAACTATTTCAGTAAAAATCAGATTTTTTTATGATGCAGATTCAAACAAGAAAATAAACATGAACAGCATTCAATCTAAAACTTCATGGACGTCAGAAACATGTGAACATGAAAATGTTTCAGCTGATAATCAAACACATGAGATGTAAAACACAAACAGAGAAGAAGAGAACTGACCTCAGAGTCTCCAGTGTACAGTTTGGACTCTGCAGAAAATCACAAAGCAGCTTCACTCCTGAATCCTGCAGCTCGCTGTTGTTACCCAGGTACAGATGTTTCAGACGGGAGGGGTTGGACTTCAGAGCTGAGGCCAGAGAAGAACAGCTGATCTCTGACAAACTGCAGCCTATCAACCTGAATAAAGAATAAAAGATGTGAATAAAAAGAATGATCAATCAGATGATAACATAACAACATAACTAGGTCCAATAAGTGAGTGTGTCCTTAAAATAAGTAGAGAGACTTTGTCATTCTGTTATTGTGGATCATTCAAATGTCAGCTTTCTACAGACATCATCCAAACATTCATACAGCTGTTCATGTCAATAAAGACACCAACATGTTACTGACCTTAGTCAAGATTACACAACCAATACTCTACTGAGCTTTACACACCTGGGAGAGAGTGTGTGTGTGTGTGTGTCTGCGTGTGTGTCTCTGTGTGCGTGTGTGTGTGTGTGTGTGTGTCTCTGTGTGTGTGTTTGTGTGTGTGTGTGTGTGTGTGTGTCTGTGTCTGCGTGTGTCTCTCTACGTGTGTGTGTGTGTGTGTGTGTGTGTGAGTGTGAGTGTGTGTGTGTACTTCATAATAAATATATATCAGTTCAGATAATCTTGTGTCTTCAGTTTTGAACATTTAATAAAAATCAGAAACTTTATAAACTTAAAAAACTTCATTTAAACTATTTCAGTAAAAATCAGATTTTTTTATGATGCAGATTCAAACAAGAAAATAAACATGAACAGCATTCAATCTAAAACTTCATGGACGTCAGAAACATGTGAACATGAAAATGTTTCAGCTGATAATCAAACACATGAGATGTAAAACACAAACAGAGAAGAAGAGAACTGACCCCAGAGTCTCCAGTGTACAGTTTGGACTCTGCAGAAAATCACTCAGCAGCTTCACTCCTGAATCCTGCAGCTTGTTGTTACCCAGGTACAGATGTTTCAGATGGGAGGGGTTGGACTTCAGAGCTGAGGCCAGAGAAGAACAGCTGATCTCTGACAAACTGCAGTTCTTCAAACTGAATAAAGAATAAAAGATATGAATAAAAAGAATGATCAATCAGATGATAACATAACAACATAACTAGGTCCAATAAGTGAGTGTGTCCCTAAAATAAGTAGAGAGACTTTGTCATTCTGTTATTGTGGATCATTCAAATGTCAGCTTTCTACAGACATCATCCAAACATTCATACAGCTGTTCATGTCAATAAAGACACCAACATGTTACTGACCTCAGTCAAGATTACACAACCAATACTCTACTGAGCTTTACACACCTGGGAGAGTGTGTGTGTGTGTGTGTGCGTGTGTGCGCATGTGTGTCTC
>NC_089201.1:29633213-29673213 GCF_963930695.1 Labrus bergylta | reverse complement strand
TTCTTAATTTAGCACTTTTATATGATTTAATAATTTATTTAAATACATGATTTAAATGTTGTTTACATGAAACAAACATTTATATCACTTGTAACCCTGCAGACTTCATGAAGATTTATTGTTGAACTTTTTGTACCTTTATTCAGAGAGGGAGTGAGAGGGAGAGAGAGAGAGAAAGAGAGAGGGAGAGAAAGAGAGAGACAGAGAGAGAGGGAGGGAGGGAGAGAGAGAGAGAAAGAGAGAGGGAGAGAAAGAGAGAGAGAAAGAGGGAGGGAGAGAGAGAGAGAGGGATAGAAAGAGGAGAGGGAGAGAGAGAGAGAAAGAGAGAGAGGGAGAGAGAGGGAGGGAGAGAGAGAAAAAGAGAGAGAGAGAGAGAGAGAGGGAGGGAGAGAGGAGAGAAAAAGAGAGAGAGAGAGGGAGGGAGAGAGAGAGGAGAGGGAAAGAGAGAGAGAAAGAGAGAGAGAGGGAGAGAGAGAGTGAAATTATACTGAATACTGTAATTAGATTACCAGAGTCTGAAATTACGACCCACCAAGTGCTGAATGTTACAAACACAAACACTGAACTTTACATGCACTCTCTCCGTTTCACTTCCATCACGCCAGTGACACACATCCAAGTCAAGTTTATTTCTAGAACACATTTCTTCACACACGACAACAGAGAGAAAAAGAAACATTAAAAAAAACACTAAAACAAACCGTTAATCACAGAGACGATTAAATGTGAAAATATTGAATCAAATTAAAAATTAAACTTCTTAACTACACGGACAAGATACAGCGGAGGGTGCCAGAGTGAAGGGACATTCTGGACAAACAAAAGCTTATGCTCTGCTCAGACATTTCTGCTGATCTACAGAAATGAAGAAAAGTGTTTGACCCAGCTGACGTCTCTCTACATTGTGGACCTACGCTATGGGATTGTTCATCCAGCGAGACTTCTCATTACGCCACACCTTTGACCCTGCAGCGGCGGCGGAGAAATTCGTAGAGGAACAAAGGGACGACAATTATGAACCCGCGGGCCAATGAGGGCCAACATAAGAGAGTTACACGTTTTGACAAACATTTTGACTAAATAGGTATGTTATAAATATCTGGTTGTCGTACTCGAACAATAATATTTTCATTACACAGCAGTTATTACATTACTGACCCAAGTGCAGCTCCGCTAAAGCTCAGAGCGATAAACATATTAATTCAGGAAAGTTCTTCACAATAAAAGCCCCTTATTGCCATCTCTTTGAGGTGCTTTTATTTTGAAGCAGACAAATCAGGTTACCAGGTGTTTTAATCTGTAGCAACTTAACAGAACTCATGAGTGTGAAAATCAAAACTTCAAAGCAGATTCAGTGTAGCCTGCTTGGAGGGGAACACAGTGACTGTCAGTATTTTCTTCAGTAGTTTCAACATTTCCATTCATAAATCAGCCTCATCACTTGAACATTATAAGCCTTGATTATGATACATCAAGAAACATGCTGTTGGTCAAAAAAAGGTGGAAACAAAGTGTCATGTTGTCTACGTTGATGTTTTTGAACATGTTTCTCTGAAAACACGTCTTGTGTTTTCTATGAAATATTCATTTCCTTTGTCGGTCACTTCCTTTTTAATTGATCACCTAAACAAACTTCTTGTGGTTGGTTTTAGACTTTGAAAATACATTTTATATATCATGCTTCAAGTTTTAGTCTTGTGTTACAAAACAATCAACCTTTGTAGCAGCAGCGCTATGAGCACAAAAAGTGAACGTACAGCCCCGGCCTGAATCAAAAACCAAAGAAACTATTGACACATCCTTCCCTAAGTGTTTGAGATGTTGTGTCCACTGGTTTTATTTTGTTACTTTAATTTGTAAAGATTTGCCTTTCTCACACACAGACCCTGCACGGTCCTAGCAAGGACCCACCACAGGGGAAATAGGGGAAGTTTTTGCTGGCTTCATCTGTATTTACATATTTACATATATTCAATATACATTATCCCTGTACATCTGTATTAACATCTTTACACACACACAAACACACACACATATATATATATATATTCAATGGATAATGTATATTATCCCTCGTATGTTGTTATGAGTTCAGTGACATTCTGTGTGCAGGTTGATGATTAAAAACAAGAAAATCAACACGTTGCTCAGGACTCTTTTTTTTTTAGCTTGACAGTTTAGTGGTTAAAAGGAAGTTCTCTTACTGTGGATCTGAGGGTTTTGGTTCACTCATCTTCTTGTCTCCAGATTGATCAGAGGACGATAAATGACGTTCATGCAGGTTAAACAACCTGAGGACAAAATAACAAACAGGTGAGACACAAGCAAGAAAAATGTGAAAGATGGAGATGGTCAGGTCTCCACATCTCATTACCTGATGTGATCCTTAATTTGATTTTCTCCTCCTTCCTGTCTGCCTAAGTACCTCATGTAGCACCTCAGTGCAGTTTGTTTAGATCCTAACATGATTTGTCCATCTAATCTGCAATGGATAATGCCAATAACAAGACAAGACTTAAACTTATATAACTAAATATTAAACTAACATGTTAGTATTTAACAGCAACCATGACCTTTAGGACAGACCTTTATATCTAGAACTATATAAAACAGGGTTGGAAATCAGCACTTGTCATACGGGTAAATTTGCTCAACCTACCGACCAGTGTCAGAGCGAGGGTCACAATGACACTCTATATGCTGGATTTGGCAGTGCCTGTTTTAAATACGATCTGATGCTCTTTATTGTCCTCACGGGGAAATTTGTCTTGGGCTCAAAGTGCTGCACACATCCAGCTGTCTTCACAATAGAATCCATAAAAGCAATAGAAAAACATGTCGACATGTAAACAGAAAAGAAGAGACCAATGCAAAACACACAACATATAATGCATCAGCTGCTGCTGAAGTCAGGACAGGACTTCTCGTTTTCTTGGTGATATTTATTTGATTTAAAGAAATTATTAAACACAGAGCTGAAACACACCTAACGGACATTACAGAGGGAAGCAGACAATAACTTTGGTAACATAGCAACAGTGAGGAGAGAGTGCAAGGAGAAGCGCTCTGAAACGGAGGTTGTGGACACAGGCCCTAATTCGATCATACACAGGTTCTATTTTTAACAAATTCTCCACAATAGAAGTTACTGGTTTAAACATTGTGGACATGCTTTTATTGGGAAATAGCGATACAACAGTTTGATCAGGAGCTGCAGCCTCTCATTTTCTAACCTCATTATTCATGTAAGAATCTGGTTGGGCGGGGCTGCTATGATAATGGGGCGCTGCACTGATTGGCTGCACTTAAAACAGCATGTCTGAGTGGTACGTTAAGGGCGCACTCACACAAGCAAAGTTGTCCTGTCCACTGGCCTGCACTCACACTGCTCCAGGACTAACTGGGCCCGAGCATGGATACCCCTTACCTCGCTCCTCAAAACATGTCTGTGAAGTTTCTTGTTCTAAATCCACTCTGATCCTGTATTTGATCATGTCTATAAACCCCTCTATTTCAGCCCAGCTCAGAACAGGCTGCTTCTGTGTCTGTAGCTTTAAATATGTAAATGAGCTGTGTCTGACCACACCCCCTCTCTGGAAGGGCGCGGGTGTCTTGGTCTTTCTCACTCCATGTCCTATTGTTTACGGTGAGAAGGCAGACTCAGAGGGAAGAACAAACACCTAGCTGTGGGAGTGTCACCCACCTGGGGGAGGGGTTACTGCCCTTTGTGATGTCATGAAGGGAACATCTCCAAACGGCCTGTTTGAGCACACATTTTCTGAAAAGTGGAGCAGGCAAAAGATGGAGAGGATGGACTTTTCTCATCATTGGGGGGTTTGTAGACAGACTAGAGACACATGTTAGAGTTAGAAAAAGATGGGGAAGTGGATTTTGTATAATATGTGACCTTACTGTTGATTTGTATATAAGGTTATTTAAATGAAGCTGGTCAAGAATTTTAATTTGGAAAAACAGTTGAATCATGTCCAGTGTTTCATTTTTGTCAATATTATTCAAAATTATATTCTTACATACAAATGTTCATACCTAGTTGGATAGCTTGCAGTGTTGTCTCCCCCCAACCCCCACAAAATATAGTTTGAATACAACATTGAACAGAGCTGATCAAGCCACGACATGAACTAGATAGTTTCATCCTCAAACTCCAACATAACACACCCAGTTTCAGTTGGCATGGATCCCTGGACACAAACAAGCAGAAACTAGAAACTGGTGGTATGAAATGCAGAGAAATCCGACTGACTAGCGTTTGTTGGCAGAGCTACGCAGACACACCAACGCACAAATATTTAATGCTAACAATGGTGGAGTTTCAACACAGAAGTAGCTATACCGCTTTAACCAGACAAGATGCGATTGTACATTGAAATGCCATAGAAACACGACACTACACTTGTGTAATAGGACTGAGGTGAATATCTGTCAGTAAAAACAACAATTTTTCATGTGAAGTTTTGTGACCAACCCCGATTCTCCTCAACTGTTTTCTGTCTGATTGACACTGACTAATAACATCCTAACAAGTGGGAAACTGAGAGAGAAGGTAAATCCCTGAGTATAATCTGAGGCTAGCTGTGATTGCCTTCAGTTGAACATTAACAAGACGATCACTTTAGTTTGGTGTTAAACTTGTGATTGTGGCACAGAAGAAAATGTAGGATGTATGTAGTTTTTATTTCAAAGACACATTTCTATGGGGCGCACTGGTGGCGCAATGGTTAGGGTGCGCGTCCCATGTATTGAGGCTCTCGTCTCGAGCGGGAGGACAAGGGTCACCTCTACCCGTGGCCTCTTTCCGTATGTCATTCCCCACTCTCTCTCCCTGGTTTCCGACTCTATCCACTGTCCTATCTCTGCATTAAAGGCACAAAAAGCCCAAAAATAAATATTTAAAAAAAAAAATAATAAAATAAAAAAAACACATTTCTATGTTATGACAGTTGAATGAATGTTCAAACGGATGTAAAAAAATAAACAGTACTCACCGGTGTTAAACTGAAAATCGGCTGTTTAGTTGAGAAAAACTTGATCTTTGGAGAGAGATGGAGAGACTTTTCTAGACTGCAGCTCTGCTGTGGCTCAAATAAACTGTTACTTTAATATCAGATAATGTGATGTTGAAGCGTCAGTGTTGCTCCTCCTCTCAGTGTCACTATAAGGGAGGGTTTAATGCGTCTTTGGAAAACACATGACAAAGCTACAAATAGCTTTTGTAAAGCATGAGTGTTTTCTTACAGTTTATTGTCAGTATTTGTACAAACAAAGTATACAGCAGCATATAAAACACACAATCAGTACAACACAGATGTATGAATATGAATGCAAGATCTTTTGGTTGTAGGGTCGTGATTTCTACTGTCAGAAGCATTCACGTCTCAACTTCTATACTTTGCAGAACTCGTAAGTCATGTTTCTACAGGCTGTAGTTGTACGCAGAAAATGTATTTATTCATTGTATTGTATAAATAGATCTCATCAGGAAATGGGATATTTTTCAACAGAAGCAAATTAACATAACTCAGACGTTTGCAAAAACAACGATCTGAGAAGTGAACAACTTAATAAATGACAGTGACTTAAAAAGATCTTTCTAAATGAAACTCACTTTTCAGCAGAAACCTTTATGACTGTGATGACTCTCATATACGCTCACATAGGCCTGGGCGATATGACAAAAAATTTTATCACGATAAAAAAATTCAATATCAGTTGATATCGATAATTATCACAATAATTGTCAATAATTATTTATTTCAAATTTAAAAGCTGATTTTTGTTCCTGAGTGAAAGTTGAAGAAACCAGATGGTTAATTATGGTATAATTATACTTTATTGTCAGAACATGACAAACTATAATTAAACAGAGACATTTCACCATCATAAGCTCAACGCACGCAGCTGGAAAATGCTGAAATGACAGTTTGTTGCTGCGGAGTCACACTCACTGGCCCGCTGCTTACTGAGGGTCCACACCATGGACTGTTTATATTATTTACAATACGGTCCACACTAACACTCCTTTATGACATTTGGACATTTATTTCCTTTGGTGTGTTTTAATGGGTCATATTGTTTCAAATGGGGGGAAAGTGAGTGTTAGCTGTTTTAGCTGCACTTCTCTTCGGCACAGTTAACAGAGAACTTTACTGTGTTTTATGCCGGACTGTAAATAGATAAATGTCTCAAAACTCTGGAATTTGAGTGGCATTTCTTACAAAATATAGTTTGAATACAACATTGAACAGAGCTGATCAAGCCACGACATGAACTAGATAGTTTCATCCGCAAATTCCAACATAACACACCCAGTTTTAGTGGGCATGGATCCCTGTACACGAACAAGCAAAAACTAGAAACTGGTGGTATGAAATGCAGAACATATCATGCATCAGCTGCTGCTGAAGTCAGGACAGGACTTCTCGTTTTCTTGGTGATATTTATCTGATTAAAAGAAAATATTAAACACAGAGCTGAAACACACCTAACGGACATTACAGAGGGAAGCAGACGTTAACTTTGGTAACCTAGCAACAGTGAGGGAGAGAGTGCAAGGAGAAGTGCTCTGAAACGGAGGTTGTGGACACAGGCCCAAGTTCGATCATACACAGGTTCTATTTTTAACAAATTCTCCACAATAGAAGTTACTGGTTTAAACATTGTGGACATGCTTTTATTGGGAAATAGCTTTACAACAGTTTGGTCAGGAGCTGCAGCCTCTCATTTTCTAACCTCATTATTCATTTAAGGATCTGATTGGACGGGGCTGCTATGATAATGGGGCGCTGAGCTGATTGGCTGCACTTACAACAGCATGTCTGAGTGGTACGTTAAGGGCGCACTCACACAAGCAAAGTTGTCCTGTCCACTGGCCTGCACTCACACTGCTCCAGGACTAACTGGGCCCGAGCATGGATACCCCTTACCTCGCTCCTCAAAACATGTCTGTGAAGTTTCTTGTTCTAAATCCACTCTGATCCTGTATTTGATCATGTCTATAAACCCCTCTATTTCAGCCCAGCTCAGAACAGGCTGCTTCTGTGTCTGTAGCTTTAAATATGTAAATGAGCTGTGTCTGACCACGCCCCCTCTCTGGAAGGGCTCGGGTGTCATGGCCTTTCTCACTCCATGTCCTATTGTTTACGGTGAGAAGGCAGACTCAGAAGGCAGACTCAGAGGGCAGAACAAACACCTAGCTGTGGGAGTGTCACCCACCTGGGGGAGGGGTTACTGCCCTTTGTGATGTCATGAAGGGAACTTCTCCAAACGGGCCTGTTTGAGCACACATTTTCTGAAAAGTGGCGCAGGCAAAAGATGGAGAGGATGGACTTTTCTCATCATTGGGGGGTTTGTAGACAGACTAGAGACACAGGTTAGAGTTAGAGAAAGATGGGGAAGTGGATTTTGTATAATATGTGACCTTACTGTTGATTTGTATATAAGGTTATTTAAAGTCCCTGTAAACCAACCCTGTTCTCTCTTCTCTGGGATGCTGTGGGCGTGTCCATGGAATGTGCCGAAGCCACGCCCACTCGCGGAGAGACGTTCACTTCTCTACTGTCAAAAATGTAAATGACCTGACAATGGAGGCCTCAGCTAACTCCTTTATCAGACCTGTTTGTCACAGAATGGTAATTTTTTTTCTCCACCATTTTGGTTTAGTCTAGTAATGTGTTATGGAAGCCTGTTTCTCAATACCATAGCTAGCCAAATGAAATAAGCTTAGCTAACCACAATAAAGTAATATGTAACTTTACCACTTTTTGCTTTGCATTTATTTATTAACCAGGCAGCCATCCTTACACTATAATTGTCTTTGATTTTTATTACTATTTGGTCAAGTTTAACATTTTTGTGATCAATAATGAGGGAAAACTAGTGTTCCATTTACAGCCTTCTGTTGTACCTGTTTTTTTATTTACACAATAAAGGTAAAATAACCCCACCGTTATCAATATCACCTAGCTAATAAAAGAAAAGGTCTGTTGTCAGTTTTATCTACATACCTGCAGGTCCTCATGCTTAATGTGTGAACTGCTGATTTTCATAATTACAACACACAAGCTATGCAACCGGATATACTCTGTAGTATTGAGATTAATGTATATACTGTAGTTTAACCCATAATATTTAAGATATCATAGTGACTGTTAATTAAACCATATTTGAACAGGTGCACCTGTGGAGAGTGCAGGATGATGCCCAGAGAGGTGGAAAGTGTGTGCTGCAAGCAGCTTAACGCTGTATGCAAAGACAAATAGTTTCCTTATACAAAATGACCATTCAAAGTATGAATACAGTATGAAGATTAATACTGGATCCTCAGAACTGAAACACCTTCTGACACATACTCCAACAGGTTCAGAATAAATGTCTGGAGCCTCAAGAGGAGCCACACTGCATGACTCTTCATCCAGGCCTTGAGCCTGTCTGCCTGAACCCCTACTACCTGCAGAATGCTCTGAACATTTATCAGAAAGACCATGGACCGCTGGAGATGAAGGAGAGAGCTGTGTAAGTCTGAAAAAACGTATTTCTTACAAATAAGCTGAGAGTTTTAGCCTGCTGCAGGGAAGGTTGTGAGGCACAGACTCCTAGCTTGCGAGTCGAGCTGCCCGACTCCGCTGGTCACTCTTTAACTTTAATATAGGACTCTTTTGATGAAAAGAACACTCCACAAGGTTTATTTACAGAACAATATACCACTGTTTTCTGTAAATGCATGATTATGACCTTGTGAGGGAGAAAATATGTGGAAAAGTCGCGCAGACAGCCTGGTCTGTGTCGCCGTCTTTCCCAGCACAGCGTGCACTCAGCTTTCAATACACGGGGAATGGGGATGGGTTTTTAACATAGACTGTAAGGTTTTTAATCACCCCAGGTCGCACTGATAGGGGCTGCTGCACCCGTGGTAATGACAGTGTGTGTTTCAGTATTTTATACTGGTATTTTGGTCGCACCGATGTATAAGAGGCAGCCAACTTTTAAGATGAAAAAATAGGTATTAAAAGTGCGTCTTATACACCGGATTTTACAGTAACACAATTAAATGTATTGCAATAAATGTATGAAAACAACAACACAATAATTTTTCCCCGCTGGTTAACTTTTTTATCCACCTGCTATCTTGGCAGGTGATCTTAAACGTTAATATGGACCCTGTCTGTAACGTGATGTAAGGCATTACTGTTGGTAACTTCAGGACTCAAGTCACTGTTATTAATCAAACGTTTATCTCATTACCACCGTTACTTTAGGTTTTTACAGTCAGCATAAAGTGAGGACAGAAAAACTAATTAAATTTCACTATTCATGCACGCTTACACAACCCTCGTCAGGCATTACTCACGTGACAGAGAAAAATATTCCTGTTTAACAGAAATTACTTAATAGACTGTGCGGGAGATTAACATTATCCCAGTCTGTGGTTAATGAGGTGTAATGATAATATATAATGTCATAATAAGTACTATCCTCATTTTAATTATTACTGACACTAATAGGGTGATAAAAGAAAAAAAAATGAATGTAGGGATTATTATTAAATCAGATAGCCTGTGAACTTGAAGCTGATAAACACTAGAACTTAAAAAAATATATTTCACTCTCAGCATTTAAAGCATCTCAAGAAAACTTATAACAAAATAAAAAGGACTAATAAGTTTGTTAATATTTCAGATGAACACTGTTTTCACAAACAGAGATTACATAGTCTATATATGAAAAAATTAACTGCTTATTTTTACTCATATTTAATCACATCTGGACTTACTTTGCCTTCCTGCAGTTCCTCACAGCTGTAATCAGTCTCAGTCGTTCGTGGTCTGATGTGTTGTACTCATTCAGATTGAACTCATCCAGAACCTCCTCTGACATCTGCAGCATGTAGGCCAGAGCAGAGCAGTGGATCACAGAGAGTTCCTTCTCTGACTTCAGGAACTCTTGGATCTCCTGATGTATTGAGAGGTCGTTCATCTCCGTCAGACAGTGGAAGATGTTAATGCTTCTGTCAGGAGAGATAGCATCACTGTTCAAATCTCCATTATTACATTAAAGGGACACTTCACCCGTTGAAACATGAATCTGTATTGACATTGGGTCATATACAGTATGCCGTAGAAATGTGAAATACATTTTAAAGTTGGTGCCTTCTTGACAACAAACTCCCAGAATGCGCTTTTATACTCCGAGCACAAACGCTTCATGCAGACACTCCCGAGCGCGCAGCCAACGCTTTTCTTCCCGGAATAAAACTCCAGGTGGACACAGGGCCTTATTTGGCAAATTCAATTAGACTTTTGAAGTACTCTTCATTTGTTTTTCTTTCGAAATGGTGAATTATTTTAGTGGGTCCCCCCCACCCCCACGGTTGAAAACACGCAAAATGATGATTTTTGCTTCATCGGAGGCTCCTTTTGCAGAAAAGAAATACAGAGCTTTCCCGTGTCAGGGGAAAATGAGGGCGGGATGCATGACCATTCAAAAATACTATCAGGTTTCTAATGATATAAAGCTTAATGCAAATGGGTGAAGTATCCCTTTAAGCACACTGCATGACACGATAGTATCCCTGTAATAAATGTGTGCTGCTGCAAGAGAAGAAAAACATATTAAATATAAACTGACAGCTAAAATCTAGTTAAATTAAAATGTTAAATTTATTGTTAATGAAAATATTAACTGCATTACCAACAAATTGAATAAATGATTAAGTCTTGTTTTCAGACACAATGACTTCAGTCCTACTGGTTACAGTGCTGGACTGACTGGATATCTGCAGTCCTCGTCTAATTTCAGATCTTTCTCCACACTGGGGACAGGAGGACTCTCCTGATGAAGTAGACTGGTCCCAGTATGAGGTGAGACACTGTCTGCAGAACCAGTGTCCACAGCTGGTAGAAACCGGATCTCTCAGGACACCCTGACACAGAGCACAGCTGGGCAGCTGCTCCTCCACAGAAACATACCCCTTTGTTATTCTGTGGAGACAAAGGAAAATTAGATTATAACCCACTATAATGTTTTAATGTTAAAAAGTCATGTTGAGCTTTTTTTAAAGCATAATTTCTTAAATATTATGACCTGGACCAGACAACATCGGCCCCAAAATATTGGCTTGCCGCCAATTGTGTCTGGTTCAATAACGTCATGCGAAAAACTCACAATATAAGTCATTTAAGGACTTTTATTAAACAAACTTAATAGCCATATGTTACTTATCTTCTTTACACGATGGCATGTCATTTCTGTCTCTACATGGTCGCGCATTTAAAAATATCTCTGTCTCGTGCACGGCGGAGTTTCGCCCTGATGCATGCACATACACACAAATCCAGAACAGTAAAGCCGTTTGCATGAGGAGGCATGAGTTTGAGACATGTGTATGTGTGGATGTGTCTCAAGGACGCACACGCAATAATAAAAAGTCTGTAAGAACGTTATTAGTGAGGCTTGTCATGACTATTCATGGACATAATATCATATTATACATATCACATATAATAGCACATATTATACATATCACATATCCCCCACTGCTCCTCTCTCCCAAGGTGTTCTTCAAGGTTCAGTACTAGGTCCCCTCTTCTTCATCATGTACATGCTCCCCCTTGGTCACATCATCCGCCGCCATGGACTCCGGTTTCACTGCTTTGCCGACGACATCCAGCTCCACATCGCCACCAAAGCCATCACACCTGCCACTCACTCAATCCTCACTGACTGCATCACAGAAATAAAATCCTGGCTTCAAACCAACTTTCTCAAACTCAACTGCGACAAATCAGAAGTCATTATCATCGGCCCCAAATCCCTCATCAAATCAACCAACAACTTCTCCTTTACCATCGATGTAGGGAAATGTAATTTATTATTATTATTTTACTATCTGTTTAGTAAACTTTTGTGTCTATCTACGATCATGTTGTCATGTCGAATATTTTACCCTTACTGAAAGTGGGAGCTGTAGTCATAACTTTTATTTTATAACGGACTATTTTAATTTTTCAAAGTGGGCCGTGACAGTCTTAAGTTTGAGGAAAAAACATCAGCCGTTAGTCAATGCTAACATTAGCTGGGTCTCATCCATGTTCTCATCTTTCTGGCTAGCTCCACTTAAAGGCGTTTTAAGTTTAAACGTTGATAAATATTAATATAATGAAATCTCAGTGTACTCACAAATTTCTCCAGTCCTTATCCCGCTGAAAAGTTTGGAAATGTTCAGTTCTTGTGTCATTTTTCCTTCTTTTTGCAAACTGATCACTCATCGACTTCCAGCTGCGAGAGACGAGCTGCGCACGCGCTTGCCGCCAATTGTGTCTGGTGAGGGGTTCAAGAGCGTCGGAGATCTCAGCATTGTCGTCGATAACAATGTATAAAGTACTGTCGGCATTTCACTTAGTCTGCCATCTTTACTAAAGACGCCGGTGTTATGGTTTAAAGTGTGACTGTGATAAGAGTGTGTGTGATTACCTTTGTTTAGTTTTACATTAAAGATATATCTGATAAGTACATTTTATCTTGTGTTTCCAATAGCTGTTGACGAACAGACCCTCTCACAGAAACACTGGTCTGGTTGGTGCTGGCTTGGACTCGTCTTAACTCCGGTTTTGGACTTAATTTAATTTATATTAAACCAAACCCCAGCTTACTCACTTACTCTTCCTGTATTCTCTCACGGAAAAGCTTGAAATGTAAAGTTGTTTTGTTTCTTTGTTCCTCTTGATTTCTGTCTTTCACTGGATTCAAAAAGTAACGGTTGAGTGAAGGGGAGCGGCGCATGCGCAGGACACCTCTTGTTTATGTTGATGAGTTCAAGAGCAACAATCAGCGTCGTAATAAAATTCCTTCTCTACAGAGTTTTTAGTATAGGCTCAAAAAGGTGACAAAGATGGGTTATTTGTAAGTTTGAGTCTATTACAAAGGTGTTTACAGGTTTGTTTATAGATTAATGAAGCACCGTGAGTCTTGTTACTTTATTTTCAAAGGAGAATTAGTGACCCTTTACCACATTACTGAATAACAGTATCACCTTCTTAAATGCTTTCTACAGTCTGATGTTGTTTATTGGTGATTACAGTATTTTGTTAAGTTAATATTATCAGGAAAATGGAGGAACTACAGCATGTTTGGGCTCTTCAGACAGCTGGTCACCAGGTGACAGATTTTGGAGGATTAATGGAATTTTAATTAATTGAATACATATATCTTTGAATAAATAAAAGTGGAAGATGAGGGTGTGTGAAGGAGATCCAGCAGGAGTGCAAACTCCTGACTGAGATTCATCTCTGGAGAAACAAAGCATCGGAAAAATAAAAGTATTCCAGTAAAGTCAAAGTACCTTTACTGAAGCTCCATGAAGGATACTAATACATTCAGGCCTTTAAAGATTAAGACTAACATGTGATCCACAGCTGTTTTATATGAGTATGATTTTTATCTTTGCATGATATATTAGATTTTGAGATCAACCCCATCACCGCCAACTTTTGGAAATACCCAACAACAAGATTTAAATGTTGCTGTAAAGAACTCAGGAGGTCAACGTTAAAACAATTTTGGTATACTGAAGGATTCTCTTCCTTTAAAATCTCTTCAGATCATTTGTGGTGAATTAAATGTTTCTGCGATACATTCATCAAATAGTTTGCTCCACTGCGACAGGATGAACAGTGCTGGGACAGAGCTGAACTCCACACAGAGGCAACGGGACAACGTGGACCCTGAAAACCCCTCTGTTACCGAGAAGGACGCTCATGTCCACCCTGCAGGGACACCTGTATGGGGAAGACCACCTCCAGCCGTCAGCCTACCTGGAGCAGGGCCCCCTCCTCAGCAGCTCCAGACAGTGATGGTGGACCCCCTCAGTTTAGGATGAAATCTTCATTCGTTCACTATTTTCTTGGACGAGTGTTGGTGTAGGTTAGTGACAGTTCTGACTGGAGCCACCAGAGAAAGAAGTTTAGATCAGATCAATCCCCTCTATTTAAACGTGAATGAAGAGTTATGGGTGCACTGATGAAAGATCAAATAGATTTTAATATCTGTCCAAACAAATTCTAAACAATCTTTAAATGAAGATAAGTACACATTTAAGGTTACAGTTCTATCAGTATTCAAATAATAATTAGCCCTGTGTCATGACAGAACGCATCATGAATTAATGTCAGTTCTTTACGACGGAGTTTTAGGGCCAGGTTAAAAAAAAAAAAGATCAAATTTCGAGAATAAAGTCGTCCATTTACGAGTTTAATCTCGTAAATTGACGAGTTCAAGACCAGCCTGCGCGAAAATGATGAAAGTAGAACTCCTACAGTCTTTAAAGAATAAAAGAATAAAGTGGTTATTTCAGTCTCTATCAGAAGAGCAGCAGCATCCTGTTGGAGCATCTTGTCCTAAAGGTTTCACTAATAAGGAAATAGGATACTTCCTTGTGTAGTCGGTAAAAACAGTTCAAGAGAAGTTTTCACTTCAACTTGGAAGACCTTGTTTGTCTGTAAAATGATGAACAGGACACAAACTGTCTCTGCACATGAGACACTTTAACAAGCAGACCGATAACAGACACAAATAGTTGTGTTGGAGCTTTCCTTATGCAGATATGAAACTACACATGCTTTTGGCACATCATCAACTTCACATTGTCTTTAAAATATCAGCACCCTGAAAAGATACTGAAGAAAGAAACACACTGACTTGGAGGAAGTTGTCTGCAGAGGAAAATACTTTAAGAGTTCTACATTCATCATTTTGCGCAGGCTGGTCTCGAAGTTTAATCTCGTAAATTTACGACTTTAATCTCGAAATTTAAAAAAAAAAAGTTTTTTAATGTGGCCCTAATCCTCATCGTAATTAACAAATAACAAACTGATAATAAATAAACCAAAGTGACGCCAATGTTAAACATATTTACGGTCTTAACATTTACGAGTTAGTCCTTAGTAAAAAATACATCATCAAAAAGACAGAAACAATCTAAGGGAGATAAAACAGAAAAAAATAAACAAATAAAGTAGAACAAAACTGAGAAATGCTTAAAAAAACATGCAAATAGTAAATGATTCAATTGCTTAATAATTATAAGCAGACAGAAAAAAAAGGAATTTGTACGAATGAAAGATGTCAGACAAAAGAAGTTTTTAAATTCTTTCTATTTCCATTTTACAGGTCGCCGTGTGAATTTTATTTTTATTGATTTGATCCAAAAAGGAGGGAGAAGAAGTTTGAAGTTATTTAATTATTTCCACTCCTTCTCCATGAGACTTACTGTGAACGCAGCTACATCTCCTCTCAGACTTGTCTGTTGTCCTAGTTCATCTTTTTTAAAGTTTAATAAAACAACAACAATGTGATCAGCTGAGAGTCTGAGAGAGTTTATCAACCAGCGACTAACGGCTGCTGCGGAAGACATTTTTGTAGTTTTTACCAAGAGGATCCAGAGCCTCCACAGGTTAAAGAGGAGCAGGAGGGACTCTGCAGCAGTAAGGAGGGAGAGTAGCTCGTACTGAAGCAGGAGACTGACACATCCATGATGACTCTTACTCATGAGGAGAGACCACAGTGAAGAACAACTACTAAATAAACACCAGCTCCTTTCTCACAACTCTCAGGATGCTGAGAATCAAGATCCCAAGGCAGCGAGCTCAGAGACTCAGAATCAACAAGAAAAAACACTAAAACATCAGAGACTGATTCTAATTCTCACCAAAGTCAAACGTCTTTCAAATGTAACACGTGGAGAAGCTTTTGAGCATGAATCAGAATTACTGACACATCAGCGTGTCGTGCACTCAGGTCAGGAGACGCATACTTGCAAGAATTGTGGGAAAGTATTGAGTTTCAAGTCAGAACTAACGATTCATACAAGAGAAGACTTACTCCTGCAGCACCTGTGGGAAAAGATTCTCTCATTCCTCTCATTTGAAAGTTCACTCTATAACTCATACAGACGAAAGGCCGTTTACTTGCAGAACATTTGGAAGAACCTACAGATTTAGTTGTGATCTGAGAAAAAACACGAGAAGTGCCCACACAGGTGAGATACCACACTCCTGCGGCTTCTGTGGGAAAAGATTCTTTCGATGATCAAACTTGAATCGTCACAACAGGACGCACACAGCTGGACAGCGGTTTACCTGCACGACACATCTTTAAATCAAAGAGAGGTTCACAGTCCATGTGAGAAGACATGCTCCTACACCACATGTGGGGAAAAGATTCTTTCAGAGGACAAACCTGAAACATCACAGAAGAACTCAAACAGGTGAAAAACCATCATTCAGCAAGACAAGCTCTTTGAATAAGCACGTGAGAATTCACACAGGTGGAAAAGCGTCTGCATTCAGAGTTGCTGGTGACCTGACAGTTCACAGGAGAAGTCTCCAGAGAGAAGTCGTACGATCGTCTGTGGAAACACTTTCAGTGTCTGATTCTGTAAATCACATGACGTGTATCAGATATGTTGGAGATGAGTTTGAGTGGTCGCTGCTTCTGTCTTTGAACAGTGTTTTATTGAGAGGAGGTTCACGTTGTCTCGGAGTAAAGATAAAGTGTATTTTCAACAATGTCAGCAGGATATAGGATACAGAGCTGTATGATTTAATGAGGTCGGACTGAAGAACTCTTTTGTTCACCCGTTAATCCTAAAGTGAAAGTTGAATCACAGATCCTGTTTAAAATCACGTGTCTCATGTTTCTGTCTTTGTATTGTCTCTTTAAATTTCATGTTGCACATGAAGCTGCTGTGTTGTCGGACAAATCAATCAATCTTAAATTATTGTTAATATTTAATAAATCTCTGTATTTAAACAAATGGAGGCGTGCTCTGTCTCTGGTCACTTCCTGTCCGATCAGACTTAAAGCTGTTTGTTTGCACTTCCTTAAGGTATCTCGGCCCAGATAAAAGCCTCTTGCTTAGGATCAGTCTCTTGGTGATCGATGCAAAGTTAAGGTCAGCTGTTCAATCTGTTGAAGGTTGATCTGAGTCGAGCAGGTTCTCTGTAGCGGGAGTCAGATTGTAGACAAGAGCAATGCTCTAGTTTCTTTCTGGTTGCAGACTTGGTGCCAGATGATCTAACAAAGACATAATATCTGAAAACACAACCACAAAACTTCATGTTTGTGTCAAATAAACTTTAATTTCAAAGAAGATTAATGTAGAGCCTTAATAAAATCCAAAACACCCGACTGTGATATTTGATAAACAGAAGCCCCACTAGGGGGCAGTGATTACAAAAAGAGACATTAAACTTGAACATGAAATATAAAAACAGAAGAACAAATAAAAGAGCTGGCATCATCTATCTTTCTTTGTGTTTCCTGACACAGAAATAATCTCTTCAGATCGATCAGTCTGGGAGAAAACTGTGGAAACAGTGACACCTGCTGGCAGAAAGCAGTGATAGCAGCAACAGAACCTAAACATGAATTATTATTCAAATAAAACCCTCCACAGATTGAATTTATTTCTATTTAAAATCCTGAGATAATAAAAACAGAAGGTTCAAACATCAAAGTGTAATAAACATCAGAATGATTAGATAGTTATAGATATAAGATAGTTTGATAACGTGTCCGTTGTTACCAAACACGGTTCTCTGCATAAGACACAACAATCTGACGTAAAGTCACGTTTGCCATTTCAAAACACTGCCATTCCAAATGACACTACATGAGCTAATTGGCCAATGTATGTGCCACCTGGCCAAACACCTCAATGGTTAATTGTTATCACTTCAATCAGGAAGTAAGCACTATGAAAAGACCACAAGTGAGCATCTTTTTTTTTTACAACAACAACGAAAGAGGTTGCAGAGAGAGGAAGAGGAAGAAGGAGGGTGAGAATGAGAGGGGGAGGAAGAGTGAGAGGTAGGGGTAGAACTGGCAGAGGAGTTCATGGCCAAAGAACAAAACAACTTTCAAAAAAAAATCTGGTAATATGAATGAAGTGTGTGCCATTTGGTGCAAAAGTTTGATTTTGATAATGCTATATGTAGTTTTGGTTGCAGTGCTTCATTTTGCAGGATATTTGAAGTATGTTGCAGTTTGTGGTTTTGTGAATTGTGTTAAGTATTTTGATAAAACCAGCCTAGTTTTCAAAATTGTGTTTTAGCAATTGGAAAAAACTGTAATCTTTGGTCGTTGAGTCATGAAGCAGTTTAAATTCAGAATATGAGAATAGAAAAATGTCCGAGGTCATGGTCCTGTGTGTGACGGTGGAGCTGATCTCAGAGCAGCTCAGACTGCAGCACTGAGAGTCACCTGCGCTGTGATTGGTCCGTCAGACTCCCAGTAACACGCCCCAGTTAAAGACTGACCAACACACCAGCTGCTGCTTCCAGCTCTGTGGTCGGCAGGATCCTCTCTTTAAAGACTCATCACCAGCTGTTGATATAAAAAGACATAAATGAGAGATTACACTCTGAGAGAGACTTCATGATTATTCTGATCATATAATATCATCGTTATCATGATTATTCTGATTATCAGTGATACAGAACATCCAGTATGAAGAGCAGCAGGGACTTCAGTCCTGCTCAGAAGTGAATGAATTTGATGAAGAGATTTAATATTAATTTATTAATAAATAATAAACAGCTCTGGGGGCTGATTTCAAATCATCGTTGGAGGCTCTGGCACCCACACTGGACAGCATTCACTGCACAGTCACAGAGCACGGTCAGAGCATCAGTTCCCTGCTGTGTCCCTTTGGGTCTGCCACCTTAACTTTCAGTGACTCGTTGTCCTTCTTCAAAGCAGAGCAAGCGTCCTCCAGTTTAGGAAGACGTGTGTCAGCTTCATTAGCGTTGTCTTCCAGGGAACTGATGCGCTGACTGTGGTCAATTCCCGGTGGGCCGGGCTGCCTGAAGGGCCGCCAGGGCCGTTACAGTGACAGTTTATAGATCAGGCTGCAGTCATGGCTCAAGTAGAGTCTCACTACAGACCAGTTTCTGAAAGTGTGGGGCGAGCGTGAGCGCCTGGAAAACATGTAGAGCGCAGTGTTTCCCACTCGTCCAGGTATATTAACGACCACAAACGCCCTTTTTTCAAAAGCCTCTCTCTCTCATTATAACGTGCATTAAAAGATAACGATGGGACATGAGAGGGAGAGAGAGAGAGCTATACGGACGAGCGAGAGTTGGGGAACGTCTCATTACACATACAGGAAACAAAAAGTTGAACTGATCATGTGCTCTACAGTTTGTTAACCTGTAAAGTGAACTCTGCAGTTTACAGACGGATGTCTTTACAAACTGCTCTGATGTTCACTGAGTGCTCCTCTGTCTGCACGTCGCCCTCTCTGCTGTTTATTAATAACTATAAACTGGTCCTTTGAGCTGCTAATATTTACAATACTGAAGATTACAAGAAGAGAGGAGTGATAATCTAAAAGAGAAGTATGACAGTATGCTCTTTTTATCTACATTCATCGAGCTCATTGTTTACTTCATGTTCAAATCTAATCTGACTGAAAGGAGAGCACCTGAATTTGTTTTTGCTTCAAGGTAAAATAAATAGTTTTAAAATGAAAAAGGTTCCTCTTTCTTAATCCCTTGCTGTTCTGTAAAATTTGCCTAAAACACTTAACACTAGAAACACTTGAACGCCCAGCCGTCAGAACAGAACCGTGACCAGAAAACCGAGGTACATATTGAACCGTGTGCTGACTGTATTGTGTCATCTCTAGTGATCAACCATTTAAAACATTTGTTTGTGTGTGTGTGTGTGTGTGTGGAAGGACTGTGCCTGACAACAAACACATTTTAAAAAGCCTGGCTATAGGTTATCCCCTCTCAGGGTTGGTATTTATGTAACTAAGAAATTCTCAGATTTGTTTAAATGTCATTTTTGGCCTTTGCTTGCTCAAGTCAATCACGATCTTAAACGTTGGTCTCTCCTCCCTTTATTCCTCGCTGGCAGGATTAATTGTATAAAGGTGCTCCTTAAATTTTTACATATTTCTCCATGAGAACCTGTCTTCATTCTGAAACATTTGTTCTACTCACTTGATAGCTCAGTTTCTTAGTTTATTTGAAACAAACCAGAATCAAAAAAACATACTTTACAGAAAAATAAAGATATGGGTGGGTTAGCCTGACCTAACTTTTTATTTTATTATTGGGCTGCAAATGTCTGAATTTCATGGTACTGGTGCCGCGGTAACAACCAACCCCTGCCATGGCTTCAGATTGAGGAGTCTTGTGTGGTTCTTCTTCACTAACTTCCCTCTTCCACTGACGTCACCATCATTGATTTACTCAAACAATGTTATAGTTTAAAACTGCCTCTGGATCTGGTCTCAACTCAGACGTCACTTTGGATCTCAGGCAGCACCTCTCCTTACCCCAATAAACTCCACCCCTTCTTTTTCTCCCTCGACCTCTGATAAGAGATTCACAGCCTGGGAACAACACAGGATTGTCTCTGGAAAGAATATTTACATCAGTGGAACTTTTGCATCTTTTGATCAGTTGGCTCATTTATTTAATTTGCTATGGACCCACTTCTTTAGATATTTACAAGCTCGAAACTTAGTCCGCAACAACTTCCCTAGTTTCCCTGCTCTCCCTCCTACTATCTTGACTGACACAGTTTTTAATATCAATCCTCTCCTCAAAGGTACCATCTCAGGTTTAAACAACTCTCTCAATGCATGCCGTCACTGGTTCTTACAATGCAAAGTAGTCCAGAGGGTCCACTGCTCGAAAAGCAGGTTAGCCCGTTTCTATCCTGGCACTGACCCCACGTGTGATGTCACTGAGGGCCAGCTAGCCTTGCCCACATGTTTTGGACCTGTCCTGCACTATTTCCATATTGGAAGTCTGTTTTCGACTCACTCTCCGCTAACATCCAGCACTCACCTTTGATTGGCCTGTTTGGTGTTCTGCCTACTGACCATGGGCTGCCCTCTCACCTTGCTGACCTTTTATCTTTTCTTACTCTACTAGCAAGGCGTGCTATTTTACCAAGTGGATAAAGGACGCCATGTCCTTTATGAAATTAGAAATAATGAAATACTCTCTCAGAAACCTGAATGCAAAATGTTCCTACATGTGGCTTCCCTTTATGGAACACGTTGGATCTCTCCAATGTGAAGCTGAACCTGCTAGGTTCTCCTCACCTACATTACACACTTTCTGGTCCAGTTCTGATCTCCTCATAGATATGGTAGCACATGGTTTGTATGTCACATGGCATTGTCTCCAGATGTCTTTTGTGTGTGTGTGTGTGTGTGTGTGTGTGTGTGTGTGTGTGTGTGTGTGTGTGTGTGTGTGTGTGTGTGTGTGTGTGTGTGTGTGTGTGTTCTTTTTTTTTGGCTGTTGTGTGATTTTCATTTCAGCGCCCTCTCATCGTTTTACAGATTATTGTTTTACTAATCCAGAAGTGGTCTTGTACTTTACGCATTGTTGTTGTACGAGTTGAAAACTTCATGTTGAAAATGTCTACATAAATCATGTACAAAAAAAACTGTTTTAAAGGTGCTGCTGATAATATATATACACTGTAGACACTGACATAAGGCGCCTGAGGTCAGTGACCGTGAATGACCGCCTCCTCATAAAGTCAGAGTGGAACAAGCAGGAGATCAGGATTCAATCAACACCATTTTTTCCAGGACTTTTAAGAAACTTCTCCGGGCCTGGAGATTTCTGTTTTCAAGTTCTATAACGTTTCCAGGTTTTTCATTATCATACGAATCCTGAATAGTTTTTAAGGTAACAGTGAAGAAAAGTCCAACCCTCTACTCACATTACAGTCACCAGTGTGTAGTCTGGATTATTCTGAAGATCACTCAACAGCTTCACTTCTGAATCCTGCAGATTGTTGTTTCTCAGGTCCAGAAATGTCATATGGGAGGGGTTGGACTTCAGAGCTGAGGCCAGAGAAGAACAGCTGATCTCTGACAAACCACAGTTCTTCAATCTGAATAAAGAATAAAAGATATGAATGAAAAGAATGATCAATCAGATGATAACATAACAACATAACTAGGTCCAATAAGTGAGTGTGTCCCTAAAATAAGTAGAGAGACTTTGTCATTCTGTTATTGTGGATCATTCAAATGTCAGCTTTCTACAGACATCATCCAAACATTCATACAGCTGTGTGTGTGTGTGTGACTGTGTCTGTGTGTGTGTGTCTCTGTGTGTGTATGTGACTGTGTGTGAGTCTCTGAGTGTGTGTGTGTGTGTGTGTGTGTGTCTCTCTGTCTGTGTGTGTGACTGTGAGTGTGTGTCTGTGAGTGTGAGTGTGTGTCTCTCTCTCTGTGTGTGTGTGTGTGTGTGTGTGTGTGTGTGTGTGTGTGTGTGTGAGTGAGTGTATGTGTGTGAGTCTGTGAGTGTGTGTGTGTGTCTCTCTCTGTCTGTGTGTGTGAGTGTGCACACCGCTATTTGAAAACTATTTCAGTAAAAATCAGATTTTTTTATGATGCAGATTCAAACAAGAAAATAAACATGAACAGCATTCAATCTAAAACTTCATGGACGTCAGAAACATGTGAACGTGAAAATGTTTCAGCTGATAATCAAACACATGAGATGTAAAACACAAACAGAGAAGAGAACTGACTCCAGAAACTTCAGTCTACAGTTTGGACTCTGCAGTCCCTCACACAGCAGCTTCACTCCTGAATCCTGCAGATTGCTGTCACCCAGGCTCAGATATCTCAGATGGGAGGGGTTGGACTTCAGAGCTGAGGCCAGATAAGAACAGCTGAGCTCTGACAAACTGCATATCCTCAAACTGAATAAAGAATAAAAGATGTGAATAAAAAGAATGATCAATCAGATGATAACATAACAACATAACTAGGTCCAATAAGTGAGTGTGTCCCTAAAATAAGAAGAGAGACTTTGTCATTCTGTTATTGTGGATCATTCAAATGTCAGCTTTCTACAGACATCATCCAAACATTCATACAGCTGTTCATGTCAATAAAGACACCAACATGTTACTGACCTCAGTCAAGATTACACAACCAATACTCTACTGAGCTTTACACACCTGGGAGTGTGTGTGTGCGTGTCTGTGTGCGTGAGTGTGTGTGTCTCTCTGTGTGTGTGTTTGTGTCTCTGTGTGTGTCTGTGTGTGTGTGTGTGTGTGTGTGTGTCTCTGTGTGTCGGTGTGTGCGTGTGTCTCTGTGTGTGTGTGTCTCTGCGTGTGTGTGTGTAAGTGTGTGTGTGTGTGTGTGTCTGTGTGTGTGTGTGTGTGTCTGTCTGTCTCTGTGTGTGTGCGTGTGTGTGTAAGTTTGTGTGTCTGTGTCTGTGACTGTGTGTGTGTTTGTGTGTGTCTGTCTCTGCGTGTGTGTGTGTGTAAGTGTGTGTGTCTGTGTCTGTGTCTGTGACTGTGTGTGTGTGTGTGTGTGTGTGTGTGTGTGTGTGTGTGTGTGTGTGTGTGAGTGTGTGTGTGTGTGTGTGTGTGTGAGTGTGTGTACTTCATAATAAATATATATCAGTTCTGATAATCTTGTGTCTTCAGTTTTGAACATTTAATAAAAATCAGAAACTTCTAAAACTTAAAGAACTCCATTTAAACTATTTCAGTAAAAATCAGATTTTTTTATGATGCAGATTCAAACAAGAAAATAAACATGAACAGCATTCAATCTAAAACTTCATGGACGTCAGAAACATGTGAACGTGAAAATGTTTCAGCTGATAATCAAACACATGAGATGTAAAACACAAACAGAGAAGAAGAGAACTGACCTCAGAGTCTCCAGTGTACAGTTTGGATTCTGCAGAAAATCACTCAGCAGCTTCACTCCTGAATCCTGCGGGTAGTTGACACTCAGGTACAGATGTTTCAGATGGGAGGGGTTGGACTCCAGAGCTGAGGCCAGATAAGAACAGCTGAGCTCTGACAAACTGCAGCCTACCAAACTGAATAAAGAATAAAAGATGTGAATAAAAAGAATGATCAATCAGATGATAACATAACAACATAACTAGGTCCAATAAGTGAGTGTGTCCCTAAAATAAGTAGAGAGACTTTGTCATTCTGTTATTGTGGATCATTCAAATGTCAGCTTTCTACAGACATCATCCAAACATTCATACAGCTGTTCATGTCAATAAAGACACCAACATGTTACTGACCTCAGTCAAGATTACACAACCAATACTCTACTGAGCTTTACACACCTGGGAGAGTGTGTGTGTGTGTGTGTCTGTGTGTGTGTGTGTGTGTGTGTGTGTGTGTACTTCATAATAAATATATGTCAGTTCAGATAATCTTGTGTCTTCAGTTTTTAACATTTAATAAAAATCAGAAACTTTAAAAACTTAAAGAACTCCATTTAAACCAGGGATGTCAAAGTCCTATTGGGTCAGGGGCCGGATTTGTTCAAATGAGACCTCAAGTGGGCCGGACTAATTTTGCAGACATCACTATAACTCAACACATGGATTTATAGGCTAATGTATGATTAGAAAAAAAGACAAAAAAGGTACTTGTATAAAAAACTGCGTGTTAACGCATAAAATGTAAAAGTACACTGAGCAGAAGGGCACATGGAAATATTTAAATATACAACATTACAGAAGACAACATCAATAATTATGTTTTGTTTGAGATTATCATATTATGTTTTAATATTGCTGTTCAAGGTTATAGAAACTTTGACACATGTTATTCTACCTGCCCTGGGATCAGTGCATTAGAGAGAGAGAGAGAGAGAGAGCGAGAGAGAGAGAGAGAGAGAGAGAGACTTTAGATCTGTGTATGTCAGGCCACAGCACAGTTTGCACTCGTTAAGTTTCATTACAGATAAAACCTGCTCACATGAATAAGTTGTCACAAACACACAGAGTGTCTTTGATGCATCTTTGGGTATTTTAGTGTTAGGCATTATAAAATGATAACATGTTTCCAAACCAACAGACTTGAATTGATCCTTCAGCGTTGATCACTGCAGTCTGATCAGCTCCGTGTGGAGTTCAACTTCTTAAACTAAGTAAACTCAGTTAAACGACTTAAGATACGAGTCTGGCAGTCCGTTCTTCTCCGTGTCAGCACTATCATGAACTAACTCTGTCACTCACTTTTTATGCTCCATGAATTTGTGCCATCTCTGTGCGCAATTCGAGAAAGTATTTTAGCCCTGCTCCTCGGTTAAACCAGCGGCCCTCTGTATGATCGGACAGCCTGTGCGTCACATCGTATTTGGATAAGAATGAAATGTTCAGTAATAGTTATATTTTTACAGTCTGATTAAAGCTGGTGATAAAGGCGGAACAGCAGGCTACTGCATTTAGAAGTGATGTCGCGCTGAAACTTTTAGATGATCAACAAGTTCACCTCTGGATGACCTAAAAATGGACCATCTGTAATTAAAATCAGTTATTATTCATTTTACTGTTTTAACAATAACCAGAAGTAAACTAGTCGGGAGATGCATCAGGCTAAACGCCGGTGTCCGCAACCTACACTTAGTCTGGATGTGTGGAGACAGTCTGGGCCGTTACGCAGGACAGAGATGACTGTTTTTTATTTGCACGAGCTGCTCTTTGAGGCTCACTCCATACGAAGGTTTGTTATTGTTAGTCAAACTTTTGTTTTACATCAGTGAAGACAGAAGAAACTGGTAAAAAGTGTGGACAGAACTGAAGACCGTCATGATGCGCGCAGTGTGCCTGTCATTAAGTCCCGTAGCTTTGATACGATTCTGGCAACTTGTGAACAAATCAAACTAAAGAAATATCACTCCTTCGATCTCTCTTGAAAACCTGCATTCTGTGTCACCTCTCTCAGGTGTTCAGCCTGTTTGCTGATGTGATGTATTACCAACGTAATGCAGGAGCAGCTCGTGATACTCCCTGCTGAGAAAATAGTTCAAAGTGCCCCATTTAATTAATTTTCGTATCATGATATTAACCTTTACGTTGCTCATTTTACTCGTTTTAATACAATTCAGGGAAAATACGTATTACAAATATTTAATTTATAAAAAAATCTCAAAATATTTTTCAATACATTTCCTCCTTTTTCCCAAAACGTCTCGCGGGCCGGATGAAACCTGCTGTCGGGCCGGATACGACCCGCGGGCTGTATGTCTGACATCCCTGATTTAAACTATTTCAGTAAAAATCAGATTTTTTTATGATGCAGATTCAAACAAGAAAATAAACATGAACAGCATTCAATCTAAAACTTCATGGACGCCAGAAACATGTGAACATGAAAATGTTTCAGCTGATAATCAAACACATGAGATGTAAAACACAAACAGAGAAGCAGAGAAGAAGGGAACTGACTATAGAGTCTTCAGTGTACAGTTTGGACTCTGCAGAAAATCACACAGCAGCTTCACTCCTGAATCCTGCAGATTGTTGAACTTCAGGTTCAGCTCTCTCAGATGGGAGGGGTTGGACTTCAGAGCTGAGGCCAGAGAAGAACAGCTGATCTCTGACAAACCACAGTTCTTCAAACTGAATAAAGAATAAAAGATGTGATCAAAAAGAATGGTCAATCAGATGATAACATAACAACATAACTAGGTCCAATAAGTGAGTGTGTCCCTAAAATAAGTAGAGAGACTTTGTCATTCTGTTATTGTGGATCATTCAAATGTCAGCTTTCTACAGACATCATCCAAACATTCATACAGCTGTTCATGTCAATAAAGACACCAACATGTTACTGACCTCAGTCAAGATTACACAACCAATACTCTACTGAGCTTTACACACCTGGGAGAGTGTGTGTGTGTGTGTGTGTGTGTGTGTGTGTGTGTGTGTGTGTGTGTGTGTGTGTGTGTGTGTGTGTGTGTGTCTGTGTGTGTGAGTGTGTACTTCATAATAAATATATATCAGTTCTGATAATCTTGTGTCTTCAGTTTTGAACATTTAATAAAAATCAGAAACTTTAAAAACTTAAAGAACTCCATTTAAACTATTTCAGTAAAAATCAGATTTTTTTATGATGCAGATTCAAACAAGAAAATAAACATGAACAGCATTCAATCTAAAACTTCATGGACGTCAGAAACATGTGAACATGAAAATGTTTCAGCTGATAATCAAACACATGAGATGTAAAACACAAACAGAGAAGAAGAGAACTGACATCAGAGTCTCCAGTGTACAGTTTGGATTCTGCAGAAAATCACAAAGCAGCTTCAATTCAGAATCCTGCAGCTTGTTGTTCCTCAGGTCCAGATGTTTCAGCTGGGAGGGGTTGGATATCAGAGCTGACAATTTGCTACTCAATCTGAATGAAGAGATTAAATGAACAAAGAGAGAGAGAGAGGGAGGGAGGGAGGGAGAGAGAGAGAGAGTGAGAAAGAGAAAGAGAGAGAGAGAGGGGGGGAAGAGAGAGGGACAGAGATTTTGAGATTTTTACAAAATACTTTTACATAAATTTAGTTTTTACTATTAAACAGTTCAACAAAGATGTCAACAGTTTATTTTGAAGCAGGCGTTTCAGGTTACCAAGTATTTTAATCAAAACTTCAAAGCAGATTCAGCTGAAGCTTCAGTGTAGCCTGTTTAGAGGGGAACACAGTGACTCATAGAAGCTCATACAGGATCCATTTCAAACAATCAATCCATTATTTGGACTCTCAGGTTTAGTTGCAGCTAAACATTGGAAACTAACCAGCCTCAGAATAATCAACTCAAATCACTGAAATCCTCTTTAAAGCGTTTGTGAGTGAGACAAAGAGCCTGTCAGTAGTTTCAACATTTCCATTCATAAATCAGCCTCATCACTTGAACATTATAAGCCTTGATTATGATACATCATGAAACATGCTGCTGGTCAAAAAAGGTGTAAACAAAGTGTCATGTTGTCTACGTTGATGTTTTTGTAAAGAACATGTTTCTCTGAAAACACGTCTTGTGTCTTCTATGAAATATTCATTTCCTTTGTCGGTCACTTCCTTTTTAATTGATCACCTAAACAAACTTCTTGTGGTTGGTTTTAGACTTTGAAAATACATTTTATATATCATGCTTCAAGTTTTAGTCTTGTGTTACAAAACAATCAACCTTTGTAGCAGCAGCGCTATGGGCACAAAAAGTGAACGTACAGCCTTTTTTTTTAGCTTGACAGTTTAGTGGTTAAAAGGAAGTTCTCTTACTGTGGATCTGAGGGTTTTGGTTCACTCATCTTCTGATCTCCAGATTGATCAGAGGACGATAAATGACGTTCATGCAGGTTAAACAACCTGAGGACAAAATAACAAACAGGTGAGACACCAGCAGGAAAAATGTGAAAGACGGAGATGGTCAGGTCTCCACATCTCATTACCTGATGTGATCCTTAATTTGATTTTCTCCTCCTTCCTGTCTGCCTAAGTACCTCATGTAGCACCTCAGTGCAGTTTGTTTAGATCCTAACATGATTTGTCCGTCTGATCTGCCCTGAATAATGCCAATAACAAGACAAGACTTAAACTTATATAACTAAATATTAAACTAACATGTTAGTATTTAACAGCAACCATGACCTTTAGGACAGACATTTATATCTAGAACTGTATAAAACAGGGTTGGAAATCAGCACTTGTCACACGGGTGAACTTGCTCAACCTACCGACCAGTGTCAGAGCGAGGGTCACAATGACACGCTGGATTTGGCAGTGCCTGTTTTAAATACGATATGATGTTCTTTATTGTCCTCATGGGGAAATTTGTCTTGGGCTCAAAGTGCTGCACACATTCAGCTGTCTTTACAATAGAATCCATAAAAGCAATAGAAAAACATGTCGACATGTAAACAGAAAAGAAGAGACCAATGCAAAACACACAACATATCATGCATCAGCTGCTGCTGAAGTCAGGACAGGACTTCTCGTTTTCTTGGTGATATTTATTTGATTTAAAGAAAATATTAAACACAGAGCTGAAACACACCTAACGGACATTACAGAGGGAAGCAGACAATAACTTTGGTAACATAGCAACAGTGAGGAGAGAGTGCAAGGAGAAGCGCTCTGAAACGGAGGTTGTGGACACAGGCCCTAATTCGATCATACACAGGTTCTATTTTTAACAAATTCTCCACAATAGAAGTTACTGGTTTAAACATTGTGGATGTGCTTTTATTGTGAAATAGCTTTACAACAGTTTGATCAGGAGCTGTTGCAATTAGACGAGTCAACCGATATGACTGCAAAAGAGGAGCTGTTAACAATACTGCCCATGAAGGAACACACGCGGGGAGAGGACATTTTTCAGTCTTTCAAAAACTTTATTTTGAAAACCCAGCTCCCGGTGAGCAAATTAATGTCAATCACCACGGACGGTGCGCCCGCGATGGTGGGCCGCTTGAATGGATTTATTGCCAAGTGCAGGGAGGACGATGCTTTCCCAGACTTCCTTAACTACCACTGCATAATACACCAACAAGCATTATGTGCAAAAATGCTAAACATGAAAGAGATAATGGATGTGACAACGAAAATCGTCTGTTCTATTTGAGCAAGATCTCTTCAAAGATGGCTGTTTCGTGCACATCTGGAGGAGGCTGACTGCAACTGCTCTGACCTGTTGTTACACGCTGACGTAAGATGGCTTAGTCGGGGGAAATTCCTGCAGAGATTTCGAGAACTCTGTCCAGAGATAAAGGAGTTTCTTCTTGTCAGTAAAAATGCAGAATACAAGCAACTTAATGACGATCAGTGGCTGCTTGATTTGGCGTTTTTAACCGATCTCACTAACATGCTGAATGAGCTCAATTTAGAGCTGCAAGGAAAAGACAAAACCGTGGTCAACATGATCAGTTCAGTTAATGCTTTCAAACGGAAAATGCAACTTCTGTCCTCAAAGATGCAGCGCCATGATTTGGGGAACTTTCAAAACCTCACATCAGAGCTGGAGACCCAAGGGAAGGCGTGTGTGCAACTTGACAGTGCGCGCTACACAGAGCAGATTGATAACTGTTTGTCAGACTTTGACAAGACGGTTTCAAGACTTTGCTTTACTCGAGCCAATCGCCACATTTGTGTGCTACCCATTTAGGGAAGATATTGAGGTTGATTCACTTGCATCAAAAATTACGACACTTTTTCACCCTAACTCGTCTGCAGTGGAGGATGAGATGTTGACACTACAGGCTGACATTCAGCTGAAGTCCAGGGCTCATGGACAGTTTTGGAACTTACTCACAGAGGAAAAGTACCCAAACATGAGAAAATGTGCTACCTCCTTGACTGCATTATTAGGCTCTACTTATTTGTGCGAGTCAGCTTTTTCCCACATGAAGACTATTAAGTCCAAATACCGTTCCACCATGACTGATGATCATTTGGAAGCCTGTCTGAGGCTGGCTACCAGCAGCTACTGTCCGGACTATGCAACCCTGGCTGACTCCATTCAGTGCAAGTCATCAGAGTAAGGTAGTGACCATAAATGTAATAAATTGTATTGTGCCGTAAGGGTTAATGCAGTGATTCAAGGTATGGAAACATACATACAGTATACATAAAGTATATATATACACACACACACACACACACACACACACACACACACACACACACACACACACACACACACACACACACACACACACACACACACACACACACACACACACACACACACACACATATATTTAGCATATTTGAATGCAGGTAGATCATTTTGACCTGGTAATTTTAAAAGTAGCTCGCAAGCCAAATAAGTGTGGGCACCCCTGCTGTACACGAACAAGCAGAAACTAGAAACTGGTGGTATGAAATGCAGAGAAATCGGACTGACTAGCGTTTGTTGGCAGAGCTACGCAGACACACCAACGCACAAATATGTAACGCTAACAATGGTGGAGTTTCGAAGCAGAAGTAGCTATACAGCTTTAACCAGACAAGATGCGACTGTACATTGAAATGCCATAGAAACGCAACACTACACTTGTGTAATAGGACTGAGGTGAATATCTGACAGTAAAAACAACAATTTGTCATGTGAAGCTTTGTGACCAACCCCGATTCTCCTCAACTGTTTTCTGTCTGATTGACACTGACTAATAACATCCTAACAAGTGGGAAACTGAGAGAGAAGGTAAATCCCTGAGTATAATCTGAGGCTAGCTGTGATTGCCTTCAGTTGACCATTAACAAGACGATCACTTTAGTTTGGTGTTAAACTTGTGATTGTGGCACAGAAGAAAATGTAAGATGCATGTAGTTTTTATTTCAAAGACACATTTCTATGTTATGACAGTTGAATGAATGTTCAAACAGATGTAAAAAAATAAACAGTACTCACCGGTGTTAAACTGAAAATCGGCTGTTTAGTTGAGAAAAACTTGATCTTTGGAGAGAGATGGAGAGACTTTTCTAGACTGCAGCTGTGCTGTGGCTCAAATAAACTGTTACTTTAATATCAGATAATGTGATGTTGAAGCGTCAGTGTTGCTCCTCCTCTCAGTGTCACTATAAGGGAGGGTTTAATGCGTCTTTGGAAAACACATGACAAAGTTACAAATAGCTTTTGTAAAGCATGAGTGTTTTCTTATAGTTTATTGTAAGTATTTATACAAACAAAGTATACAGCAGCATATAAAACACACAATCAGTACAACACAGATGTATGAAAATGAATGCAAGATCTTTTGGTTATAGGGTCGTGATTTCTACTGTGAGAAGCATTCACGTCTCAACTTCTATACTTTGCAGAAGTCATGTTTCTACAGGCTGTAGTTGTATGCAGAAAATGTATTTATTCATTGTATTGTATAAATAGATCTCATCAGGAAATGGGATATTTTTCAACAGAAGCAAATTAACATAACTCAGACGTTTGAAAAACAACGATCTGAGAAGTGAACAACTTAATAAATGACAGTGACTTAAAAAGATCTAAATGAAACTCACTTTTCAGCAGAAACCTTTATGACTGTGATGGCTCTCATATACGCTCGCATAGGCCTGGGCGATATGACAAAAAATGTTATCACGATAAAAAAATTCATATCAGTTGATATCGATAATTATCACGATAATTGTCAATAATTATTTATTTCAAATTTAAAAGCTGATTTTTGTTCCTGAGTCAAGAAGAAACCAGATGGTTAATTATGGTATAATTATACTTTATTGTCAGAACATGACAAACTATAATTAAACAGAAGCTCAACGCACGCAGCTGGAAAATGCTGAAATGACGGTTTGTTGCTGCGGAGTCACACTCACTGGCCCGCTGCTTACTGAGGGTCCACACCATGGACTGTTTATATTATTTACAATACGGTCCACACTAACACTCCTTTATGACGTTTAGACATTTATTTCCTTTGGTGTGTTTTAATGGGTCATATTGTTTCAAATGGGGGGAAAGTGAGTGTTAGCTGTTTTAGCTGCACTTCTCTTCGGCACAGTTAACAGAGAACTTTACTGTGTTTTATGCCGGACTGTAAATAGATAAATGTCTCAAAACTCTGGAATTTGAGTGGCATTTCTTACAAAATATAGTTTGAATAAAACATTGAACAGAGCTGATCAAGCCACGACACGAACTAGATAGTTTCATCCGCAAATTCCAACATAAAACACCCAGTTTTAGTGGCCATGGATCCCTGTACACGAACAAGCAAAAGCTAGAAACTGGTGGTATGAAATGCAGAACATATAATGCATCAGCTGCTGCTGAAGTCAGGGCATGGCTTCTCGTTTTCTTGGTGATATTTATTTGATTTAAAGAAAATATTAAACACACTAACGGACATTACAGAGGGAAGCAGACGTTAACTTTGGTAACATAGCAACAGTGAGGGAGAGAGTGCGAGGAGAAGCGCTCTGAAACGGAGGTTGTGGACACAGGCCCTAATTCGATCATACACAGGTTCTATTTTTAACAAATTCTCCACAATAGAAGTTACTGGTTTAAACATTGTGGATGTGCTTTTATTGTGAAATAGCTTTACAACAGTTTGATCAGGAGCTGTTGCAATTAGACGAGTCAACCGATATGACTGCAAAAGAGGAGCTGTTAACAATACTGCCCATGAAGGAACACACGTGGGGAGAGGACATTTTTCAGTCTTTCAAAAACTTTATTTTGAAAACCCAGCTCCCGGTGAGCAAATTAATGTCAATCACCACGGACGGTGCGCCCGCGATGGTGGGCCGCTTGAATGGATTTATTGCCAAGTGCAGGGAGGACGATGCTTTCCCAGACTGTATGTGCAAAAATGCTAAACATGAAAGAGATAATGGATGTGACAACGAAAATCGTCTGTTCTATTTGAGCAAGATCTCTTCAAAGATGGCTGTTTCGTGCACATCTGGAGGAGGCTGACTGCAACTGCTCTGACCTGTTGTTACACGCTGACGTAAGATGGCTTAATCGGGGGAAATTCCTGCAGAGATTTCGAGAACTCTGTCCAGAGATAAAGGAGTTTCTTCTTGTCAGTAAAAATGCAGAATACAAGCAACTTAATGACGATCAGTGGCTGCTTGATTTGGCGTTTTAACCGATCTCACTAACATGCTGAATGAGCTCAATTTAGAGCTGCAAGGAAAAGACAAAACCGTGGTCAACATGATCAGTTCAGTTAATGCTTTCAAACGGAAAATGCAACTTCTGTCCTCAAAGATGCAGCGCCATGATTTGGGGAACTTTCAAAACCTCACATCAGAGCTGGAGACCCAAGGGAAGGCGTGTGTGCAACTTGACAGTGCGCGCTACACAGAGCAGATTGATAACTGTTTGTCAGACTTTGACAAGACGGTTTCAAGACTTTGCTTTACTCGAGCCAATCGCCACATTTGTGTGCTACCCATTTAGGGAAGATATTGAGGTTGATTCACTTACATCAAAAATTACGACACTTTTTCACCCTAACTCGTCTGCAGTGGAGGATGAGATGTTGACACTACAGGCTGACATTCAGCTGAAGTCCAGGGCTCATGGACAGTTTTGGAACTTACTCACAGAGGAAAAGTACCCAAACATGAGAAAATGTGCTACCTCCTTGACTGCATTATTAGGCTCTACTTATTTGTGCGAGTCAGCTTTTTCCCACATGAAGACTATTAAGTCCAAATACCGTTCCACCATGACTGATGATCATTTGGAAGCCTGTCTGAGGCTGGCTACCAGCAGCTACTGTCCGGACTAAATTCCAACATAAAACACCCAGTTTTAGTGGCCATGGATCCCTGTACACGAACAAGCAAAAGCTAGAAACTGGTGGTATGAAATGCAGAACATATAATGCATCAGCTGCTGCTGAAGTCAGGGCATGGCTTCTCGTTTTCTTGGTGATATTTATTTGATTTAAAGAAAATATTAAACACACTAACGGACATTACAGAGGGAAGCAGACGTTAACTTTGGTAACATAGCAACAGTGAGGGAGAGAGTGCGAGGAGAAGCGCTCTGAAACGGAGGTTGTGGACACAGGCCCTAATTCGATCATACACAGGTTCTATTTTTAACAAATTCTCCACAATAGAAGTTACTGGTTTAAACATTGTGGATGTGCTTTTATTGTGAAATAGCTTTACAACAGTTTGATCAGGAGCTGCAGCCTCTCATTTTTTAACCTCATTATTCATGTAAGGATCTGATTGGGCGGGGCTGCTATGATAATGGGGTGCTGCGCTGATTGGCTGCACTTAAAACAGCATGTCTCTGAGTGGTACGTTAAACAGTTGAATCATCTCCAGTGTTTCATTTTTGTCAATACTATTTAGTACGTGCCATAGTTTTGTTTGTGTTTTCTCTCTCTCTGTGTGTGTGCTCCCCAGGTGTTGCTCCTCAGCCTCAGAGTGTGCCCAGCATCACCTGTGGCTAATTACTAATCAGGGGCAAACTATAAAGAGCAGGAGAGGAGGCTGCCAATTGCCAGTGGGTCGTTGGACTGCGTGTGTCTTTGATGAAAACTTTAGTGTGATCCTTCTGTGGAAGCTTTGTGTTCTGATTAAGGCCTCATTGTTCATATCTTGAGTGTTAGTTTTGAATTGGCTTCTCTTTTGCTTTGATTTTTAGAAGAAGCTTGTTTTGTGTTGCACATTTTGATTTAGATTGTTAATAAATCATTTTAAACTTTACTTATATTTTGTTCCTATTTCTTTTCCCTGGGTTTTAATTTATTGTTACTCCCCTCATCCCTTAGCCATCTTGGAGAACGTAACAATTTGGGGGCTCGTGCGGGATCCAAAAGACTTTGGAATTGTTGTAGGCTTAATTTGTTTGTATATTGTATCGCTTGTGACTATAATGGTAAGTTGTTTGGGATGCATTTTGTCTAGCCTTTAGTGTGTAACGCTTCCTCAGTTTAGTTAGGGGAGTAACCAGCTGGGCTGTTGCAGTCCTTCCTTTGGCCACTCATTTTTTTGTTTTGCCTTTCTTATTTTCGGGACAAATCCTGGGTGGGGAATACATTCTCTGGTGGGGGTAGGCATTTCAAGGCTTCGGCCATTGATGCAGCCTTGAAATTCAACTCGAGCCCGGCAGGTCCCTGAAGACGGTTAGGTAAGTCTGTGTTAGGCAGGTTCTGAGGAAATTGTGTATGTGTGTGTGTTGGCTAGTTGTGTGTTGTAATCTAGTGTTTGGCATTCGGCAACAGATTTATCTGTTTCACTATTGCGGTGAGTGTTACCCAGTTCGTTCGTTTTGTTAAGAAATTTAGCAGTGGCTTATAGGGATAAGACATTGGTAGCGGCCAGTGTTTTGTCATTTCCTGCAGTGTAGCAACGATGTCTTCAGTTTTTGCTGCTTGTCCGTGTTCCTCTTTGTATTCTGAAATACATTTTGATGTAACAGACCATATTTCTCTTGTTCCTGTTTTTGAAGAGTCTGAAGTTGTCTTTCTTTGTTGTGTTTGAGCGCATTGCCACAGTTTTGCGTTGGCCTAAGGATGTGTGGACAACGTTACTACAGAGTAAATTAAAAGGTAAGGCCCTGGAAGTTTACTCTTGCTTGTCAATTAATGACACCACACCCTTGACTATGACAAGGTTAAGGATGCCATTTTGAGTGTGTATGAGCTTGTACCTGAAGCCTTTCGACAGCACTTCATTAACCTGAGGAAGGCTCCCCACCAGAACTTTGTTGAGTTTGCTAGTAAAATTGTGTTTCAGACCAAATCATGTTGTACCTGGAAGGACAAAAGGTAACTTCCTTACAGGAAACTGCATTTTAAACTTTGCTTATATTTAGTCCCCATTTCTTTTCCCTGGGTTTTAATTTATTGTCACTCCCCTCATGCCCTAGCCATCTTGGGGAACGTAACACTATTCAAAATGATATTCTTGCATACAAATGTTCATACCTAGTTGGATAGCTTGCAGTGTTCTCTCCCGAACCCCCACAAAATATAGTTTCAATACAACATTGAACAGAGCTGATCAAGCCACGACACAAACTAGATAGTTTCATCCTCAAACTCCAACATAACACACCCAGTTTCAGTTGGCATGGATCCCTGTACACGAACACGCAGAAACTAGAAAGTGGTGAAATGCAGAGAGAGAGAGAATTGAACGAAATGACGTTTAAAAACTTTTTTTTTGAGGAGTTTTAATTATTACCGTAAAATCTGGAACATAAGTCGCACCCTGTCTTTAAGGTCTCTAGGAGAGAAAAACAAAAGTTTAAACAGTTTTCCTGTGTGACGATTTATATTGTGTTCAGCAATGTCTACAACGTGCAGTTTCTGTGCCGCTGTGTCGCTCTTTAGTTCCGTCTGTTTTCACTTTCAGGAGTCTTCACTCCTACTAGCTACAGTACGGCAGTTGAGCTTTCAGCCTGCTGCAGGGAAAGTTGTGAGGCACAGACTCCTAGCTTGTGAGTCGAGCTGCCCGACTCCGCTGGTCACTCTTTAACTTTAATATAGGACTCTTTTGATCAAAAGAACACTCCACAAGGTTTATTTACAGAACAATATACCACTGTTTTCTGTCAATGCATGATTATGACCTTGTGAGGGAGAAAAGATGTGGAAAAGTCGCAAAGCTAACCTGGTCTGTGTCGCCGTCTTTCCCAGCACAGCGTGCATTCAGCTTTCAATACACGGGGAATGGGGATGGGTTTTTAACATAGACTGTAAGGTTTTTATTTACCCCAGTGATAGGGGCTGCTGCCCCGCTTTAATGACGGCGTATTTCAGTATTTTATACTGGTATATTGGTCGCACCAATGTATAAGACGCAGCCAAAAACGTTAAAATAGGTATGAAAAGTGCGTCTTATACACCGGATTTTACAGTAACACAATTAAATGTAATGCAACAAATGTACGAAAACAAAAACGATTTTTTTCCGCTGGTTAACTTTTTTATCCACCTGCTATCTTGGCAGGTGATCTTAAACGTTAATATGGACCCTGTCTGTAACGTGATGTAAGGCATTACTGTTGGTAACTTCAGGACTCAGGTCACTGTTATTAATCAAACGTTTATCTCATTACCACCGTTACTTTAGGTTTTTACAGTCAGCATAAAGTGAGGACAGAAAAACTAATTAAATTTCACTATTCATGCACGCTTACACAACCCTCGTCAGGCATTACTCACGCGACAGAGAAAAATATTCCTGTTTTACGGAAATTACTTCATAGACTGTGCGGGAGATTAACATTATCCCAGTCTGTGGTTAATGAGGTGTAATGATAATATATAATGTCATAAGTACTATCCTCATTTTAATTATTACTGACACTAATAGGGTGATAAAAGGAGAAAAAAATATTATGTAGGGATTATTATTAAATCAGAGCCTGTGAAGTTGATAAACACTAGAACTTAAAAAAATATATTTCACTCTCAGCATTTAAAGCATCTCAAAAAAACTAACAAAATAAAAAGGACTGATAAGTTTGTTAATATTTCAGATGAACACTGTTTTCACAAACAGAGATTACATAGTCTATATATGAAAAAATTAACTGCTTATTTTTACTCATTTAATCACATCTGGACTTACTTTGCCTTCCTGCAGTTCCTCACAGCTGTAATCAGTCTCAGTCGTTCGTGGTCTGATGTCTTGTACTCATTCAGATTGAACTCATCCAGAACCTCCTCTGACATCTGCAGCATGTAGGCCAGAGCAGAGCAGTGGATCACAGAGAGTTCCTTCTCTGACTTCAGGAACTCTTGGATTTCCTGATGTACTGAGAGGTCGTTCATCTCCGTCAGACAGTGGAAGATGTTGATGCTTCTGTCAGGAGAGATAGCATCACTGTTCAAATCTCCATTATTACATTAAAGGGACACTTCACCCATTGAAACATGAATCTGTATTGACATTGGGTCATGCACAGTATGCAGTAGAAATGTGAAATACATTTTGAAGTTGGTGCCTTCTTGACAACAAACTCCCAGAAAGACAACAACTCCCAGAATGCGCTTTTATACTCAGAGCACAAACGCTTCATGCAGACACTCCCGAGCACGCAGCCAACGCTTTTCTTCCCGGAATAAAACTCCAGGTGGACACAGGGCCTTATTTAGCAAATTCAATTAGACTTTTGAAGTACTCTTCATTTGTTTTTCTTTCGAAATGGTGAATTATTTTAGTGGGTCCCCCCCACCCCCACGGTTGAAAACATGAGGAACTAGCGATGTAGTTTCACCCCCTCTGACCAAAGCAGCCGCCGATGACGCAAAATGATGATTTTGCATCATCGGAGGCTCCTTTTGCAGAAAAGAAATACAGAGCTTTCCCGTGTCAGGGGAAAATGAGGGCGGGATGCACGACCATTCAAAAATACTATCAGGTTTCTAATGATATAAAGCTTAATGCAAATGGGTGAAGTATCCCTTTAAGCACACTGCATGACACAATAGTATTCCTGTAATAAATGTGTGCTGCTGCAAGAGAAGAAAAACATATTAAATATAAACTGACAGCTAAAATCTAGTTTAATTAAAATGTTAAATTTATTGTTAATGAAAATATTAACTGCATTACCAACAAATTGAATAAATGACTAAGTCTTGTTTTCAGACACAATGACTTCAGTCCTACTGGTTACAGTGCTGGACTGACTGGATATCTGCAGTCCTCGTCTAATTTCATATCTTTCTACACACTGGGGACAGGAGGACTCTCCTGATGAAGTAGACTGGTCCCAGTATGAGGTGAGACACTATCTGCAGAACCAGTGTCCACAGCTGGTAGAAACCGGATCTCTCAGGACGCCCTGACACAGAGCGCAGCTGCTCCTCCACAGAAACAGACCCCTTTGTTATTCTGTGGAGATAAATTATTATTATTATTATATGATATTTTACTATCTGTTTAGTAAACTTTTGAGTCTATCTACGATCATGTTGTCATGTCCAATATTTTACCCTTACTGAAAGTGGGAGCTGTAGTCATAACTTTTATTTTATAACGGCCCCGGAGTATTTAAATTTTTGGAAGTGGGCCGTGACAGTCTTAAGTTTGGGGAAAAAAACATCAGCCTTTGGTCCGACATCAGCCGTTGGTCAATGTTAAAGGTCCCATTGTATGCTTTTTCTGGTTTTATATGCTCTTTAGTGTGTTTTCCAAGTGTCCTGTGCATGTTTAGGCACATCTATGAGCAAAAACTTCAAAGTCCGCGGAAACACGCTTCTCCTACGTCCTCCTGTTAGCTGTAGCATTAGCTGCATGTAACGCTCGGTTCTAGCCCCCCTCGATAAAAATTTGTCAGTCCGACGTCATCGTCAGTGTGAGATCACTGATCTAAGCCCATTGGCTCGTTGTGGCCCAGCAGCTCATGTTGCACGCCCGTTAACTTCTGTAGCACGCCCACGATATGCCGCAGCCTGCGGTAGCACAGTAGTGCTAAGGTGCTAATGTTTATGCTCCCCTCAGACGGAGCCAGTGGCTGCATTCCCAATATGGTAAAAGAGGCGGGACATTTCCGAGAAGCGTGCTGAGCAACTGACCAATAACGACAGAGCGGATCGGCAGACCAATCAGAGCAGACTTGGCCCACGTGGGGTCTAACAGTGTGGGCTCAACAGAGTGTAGCTGACAGACTCAGAGCGTAGAGGGAGCAAGGAGGAGCAGTACATGAAAACAGACACTTTTTCGGACTTTAGCTAT